>NC_048906.1:17190759-17263773 GCF_011077185.1 Oxyura jamaicensis | reverse complement strand
ATGGGGGGGGGGGGGGAAACGGGGGGAACAGCTTCCAAGGGGGCGTGCCGTCCTGTCAGGAACGGAGGGACCTCTGGAGGAGGAGCTCTCTGAGGTGGAGAAGGAGGAGGAAAGGCGCAGCCTCCCGGGCGCATATGCGCCTGCTCGGGGCGGCGCGACGTGGCGGCGGCGGGTTCGCCGGCTGCCGGGCGGGCGGTGGGGAGCTCCCGGGGCCCGGTGTCCTGCAGGCCGGCCCGGCCCCGCCCCGCCGCGCCCCGCCCGGGGGCGATGTCGTTATGCGGCGGCCCGGGCCCCGGCCCTGCGGCTGCCTCCAGCCCGCGGCCCCGCGCCGCCCGCATGGCGCGGCGGCCCGAGCTGCTGTGCGGCGCTGCCATCGCGCTGGGCTGCGCCTTCCTCGTCGCCCTCAAAGTCACTTGCAGGTAATGGCGGGCGGGGGTTGGTGGCCCCGGCCTGGGGCTCTCCCCGCTCGGTGGTCGCGCGCTGGGCCTGCTGCCGGATGAGGCTTCTTCATGGCAACCAGCCTGGCCACATGGGCTCTGGCCCCTGCAGCACCGGGGGGGGCGTGGGGGGGGGTGATAGGGAACAGGAGGGCCCGATCCCCGGCTGCCGGGAGGTACCACAGCTTTGCCACGCGATTCTTGGCCCTAAATCAGGATCCGGGTGCTGTGGATGGGATTTTAGGGCACGGTGACTCCTGGCTGCGCGCTGTGCTGGGGTAAGGGCGCTGCTTTGGGGTCTGCGTTTGGGAGTGGGGAAGCTGGCACGGGGTCGGCCGCCTCCCTGCTGTGCAGACGCCGACGTGTGTTGGCTGAGGGGCCCTGCCCGCAGGTAATGTGGCCAGAACCCCCGAGGCCTGCACTCAGTGCTCCTCCCATGGGGCTGCCCGAACCGGGACGGACCTTAAGGCGTTGGTCAGTTTCGTGCCTCCAATGGCCGCTGATACACAGTCACCGGACGCTCAATCACCTCCCTGTTCAACTGTCCATTACTAAAACATACATCGTATGTCTTTATTTTTTTTTCCTGTGCTCGACACGTACCATGATGCTTCTTTTCTCTACCTATGTCCCTTTCTTCAAAAACTTTCACGTACCTTTCATTCCTAGCTGTATATGAAAGCTGACAAGTTGCTCACCACCCTATACTCTCCACAGAGACTATAATGCTTAATTTCTCAATGCACGTTAGTTCAGTTTGTAATCAAGTCTCAGCACCAAAGTACAGTTACATGTTGTAAGTGGCAGGAAACTTTACAACCCATAAATGAAGTATATGGAAGAGAAAATTCCCTTAGTACAAGGGAATCTGCTAGTGGGGACCAAGGTATTGCAGGTTTGTAGACGCTCGGGGAATGGCCAGCTGCAGCCTGAGCTAACGTGTAATTGTGGAAAGCCTGCAGCATAGAGCCTGAACTATTTCTGGCACCATGCAAATGTCTTTTGAAGCAGCCTGACGACTCAGAGGACTTGGCAGGCGAGGGGCCTGATCTGAAACACGCTTGCATGTGCGTTCTGATATCAGGTTGTTCTGCTGAAATGAGGCTTAGTTTGTATGTAAAAACTATGTGAATGTCCTGTGCTGTACATCAGAGGGAGGCGCTATCGAGCAAATCAGAGTAAGGAGCTGGTGGCTCTTCATTTGTTGTGTGGTGCTTTTTTTCACAGAATCATCTAGGTTGGAAGAGACCTCCAAAATCATCTAGACCAACCTCTGACCTAACACAAGTCCTCCACTGAACTATATTACGAAGCTCTAAATCTAAACATCTTTTAAAGACCTCCAGGGATGGTGACTCTACCACATCCCTGGGCAGCCTATTCCAATGCCTAACAACCTTTCCAGTAAAGAAGTTATTCCTAATATCTAACCTAAACCTCCCCTGACACAATTTTAGCCTGTTCCCCCTTGTCCTGTCACCAGGCACGTGGGAGAATAGACCAACCCCCACCTCGCTACAGCCTTCTTTAAGGTACCTGTAGAGTGCGATAAGGTCACGCCTGAGCCACCTCTTCTCCAGGCTGAACAATCCCAGCTCCCTCAGCCAGTCCTCCTAAAACTTGTTCTTCAGACCCCTCACCAGCTTCGTTGCCCTTCTCTGGACTCGCTCGAGCACCTCCATGTCCTGGTAGCAAGGGGCCCAAAACTGAACACAGTACTTGAGGTGTGGCCTCACCAGAGCCAAGTACAGGGGGGCAATCACTTCCCTGGCCCTGCTGGCCACACTGCTTCTTATGCAAGCTAGGATGCTGTTGGCCTTCTTGGCCACCTGAGCACACTGCTGGCTCATATTTAGCCGACTATCAACCAATACTCCCAGGTCCTTCTCTGCCAGGCAGCTTTCCAACCACTCATCTCCCACCTGTAGTGCTGCTTGGGGTTGTTGTGCCCCAGGTACAGGACCTGGCATTTGGCCTTGTTGAACTTCATACCGTTGGCCTCAGCCCATTGGTCCAGCCTATCCAGGTCATCCTGCAGAGCCTTCCTACCCTCGAGCAGATCGACACACGCACCTAATTTGGTGTTGTCTGCAGACTTACTGAGGGTGCACTCGATCCCTCATCCAGATCATCGATAAAGATATTAAAGAGAACTGGCCCCAGTACCGAGCCCTGGGGGACTCCACTAGTGACCAGCCTCCAACAGGATTTAACTCCATTCACCACGACTCTTTGGGCCCGGCTACCCAGCCAGTTTCTAACCCAATGAAGCGTACGCCAGTCCAAGCCAAGAGCAGCCAGTTTCTTGAGGAGAATGCTGTGGAAAACAATGTCAAAAGCCTTGCTGAAGTCAAGGTAGACCACATCCACAGCCTTTCCCTCATCCACCAAGTGCGTCACCTTGTCATAGAAGGAGATCAGGTTCATCAAGCAGGACCTGCCCTTCATAAACCCATGCTGACTGGGCCTGATCGCCTGCATGCCCTGCAAGTGCTGCATGATGACACTCAAGATCATCTGCTCCATGAGCTTCCCTGGCACTGAGGTCAGACTAACAGGCCTATAGTTTCCCAGGTCTACCTTCCAGCCCTTCCTGTAGATGGGCATCATGTTTGCTAGCCGCCAGTCGACTGGGACTTCCCCTGATAGGACTACTGATAAATTCATAATTACTAGAGGTTGTTTGGTTTTGTTTTGTTTTGTTTTGTTTTTTCCTATTTGAGGATAGACATGTAGTTCCTGACTCATTCATGCCACGGTATATCTTCTGTCGACTTATTTTACATATTTACTTTAGAGCCAATTTCCTATCTCATTTTTAAGGCTTATGCTATCATACCCTGTGTCCGTCTGTCTGCCCATTCACCATAACTCTTGAACCAATTGTCCACTTCCAGTTTAATCCAGTAGAGGAAGCAGAGGTTTTTAAGCAGTGTAATGAAAATGGACAACCTGAATATGTGTAAGAGGAGAAATTCTCATTTAATGTCTCCTAAGAAGCAGATGTCAGTGTGAGGTTAATGCTTATGGGTCGCGTTTGGCTTTCAGTGCCTACTCAGCACATGGCCGGTGAGTTGGGGTAGTGCTTCTGTATGGGGAAGAGGGGTTTGGCTAAAAGTGGGGTGCAGGAATGGGAGGGAAACAGGAAATGATTTGAGGGGACCTAAGAAACCAAGGGCTGGGGAAGAAGGGTTAGTGAGGGGGGAGACAAGAAGGACCAAAGATAGAAATCCATGGGACAAACGAGATTTTTGGCCATCTGTGTGAAAACAAATTGGTTTGTGAGTAGTGGAATTAATGAATGGTGAACATGAGGAACCAGTTTGCGTTTTAAAAACTCTGCATTTGATATTAAAACTGCCTCTTACATTTGAATTAAGAACTTCCATAACTTTTAGAAACTTTTAAGTGTTGAGCCTTAATTATGTGCTAAATAACATGGAAATGAGAGAGGAGCTGTTGGTTTTGTGGATCTGTTTTGTTAAAACACAGGTACCAACCAGGGCGAGTATAAGATTTGAAAATGTAGCAGTGTTACTAAGAGGTTGCTTAACGTATGAATTTAATAGTGTTCAGGGCTCAATAATTTATTGGTTACTAACATTCTCACCTGAAAAAAATAAAAAGAGGTAAAAATAAAAAGATTTTTATATTTAGCTTTTTGTTGTGATACAAGGCAAAGAAATGCATAATCTTTCTTAAAACTTCCTGTCAAGGAGAAACTACAGTACAATCATATACTTGTGTTTAAGGCAGTTTATACCACTAAACACTTCTGAACATGTTGGAAATGCTGAATTTTTGAATGGTTGATTCTAGATTTGATAGAAAGCAGTTTCCTGATCACTTGGTCTATGCTTTTAGTATTATTGGTCAAATTTGTTTCTCTTAAGAAACTTTGTCTATCAAAATCTTACATTGTATAGTCTTTAAACCACTTATTGGTAAGGTCTTTTTGCTGAAGAGGAAATGTGCCCTGAACAGAGTTTGTGGTCCCTGCTCTAATCACTGACATCAATGAAGTAAACTAATACACATTTATATAATGCTAAAAGTCATTAGTAAAACAAATATTTTTTTCATAATACAGTACGAAAGAAGCATAGAATACTTCAAAGCATAAGCATGGTAATAGTCTCTGTTCATACAAACATCACAAAACTTTATGACCAGTGTCTCTTCTCTTATCAGGGTGCTGTTACCTAAAGTACAAGTGTTAAAAGAGGATGAGGCCAGGGAAGAAATCCAAAGAAATCACTCTTCCTGGTAATCTTATGATCTGCAGCAACCAGCAATAAGAGTGTGAGCTAACACACCCATAAACTTAGTGCATGTTATGACAGCGTGACTTTCTGAAGCTTGTTAATAAGGGTAATCACTAGATTTTACAATATTTCTTGAAACTAACTCAGATAATTGAAGTTGTAGTCATTTTGCATCAATTCTTAAAGTTTTGTCATTGCATGACATTCACTAATGTGAATGAGGGCTTTGGGCACATTTTTTAAAACTCCTGTTGTACAGTCTCAATGAGTCCTCTTAAATTCCTTCCCACAGCCGAGCAAAAGATGTAACAATGCCAGCGAAGCTTCCCATGAATTTCTTCTCCACGAGGTCTCCAGTCATTGATCTTTTCCGGGGACAATTAGATTATGCAGATCACCTTCGTCAGGATTCAGAAATCACATTGTATTTCTTCTATGCGCCGTGGTGTGGGCAGTCTGTTGCAGCAAGAGAAGAAATAGAACGTGTGGCCAGCAGGTTGTCAGACCAGGTAACTAGAGAAGATGCAAATCTTAAACGTGACCTGATAGCCTATGTTTAGAGATTAAAGAGCTAATTTCTGTCAACCTATGGGGGACCAGTAAGACCTGAATCTTTGAGTAACTCAGCTAGTCATCTTTACATACAGAGTGTTAGAATAAATGGAGAAAACCTGTGTTATTTCTGCTCCTGGATGGGGAGCCCTGCAAGTTTCTTCTTAAAAGTGTTTCTGGATTTATTTGTGTGCCTTCAGACACAAACTACAGGGAGTTTGCCTCCAGGTCCACTATCACTGGAGACAACAGTTATCATAAAAAGCCTTGCAGCCCTTGCATTGATGTCTGTCAGTTGGTTACCTCTGAACACAGATACAGCTGTCCAAAACCTCCACTTGTTAAGCTCCTTCATGCAGAATAAGTTATCAATATGGGTTATGACAAAGTAAATTTGGAGGATTTAGGTTAGGAAGATTAAAAACTAGAAATAAAAGTGACCATAACAGATTGCTATTACAAAGAAGTGACCAACAGAAGCTGGAAAACAAAAGAAAAAAAAAAAAACAACTTGGATGATAGAATTAAGAGGAAGAGATATGGAATACTGCTTTGAAAAGTCATTTAAAAATAGCAGATGGAATGGATTGGAAAAAAACATGCTAGATAAAGAAAGTCACAGTAATTTACTTTGCTAGCTGTGAATTTTTATCTGCTTTGCAGGTGCTGTTTGTTGCCATTAATTGCTGGTGGAACCAGGGGAAATGTAGGAAGCAGAAGCATTTCTTTTATTTTCCTGTGATACACTTACACCACCGGAGGTAAGAGTTTCATATATACAGTCTGGCTTTTTTATTGGTACTTTGTAAAACCAGAGGTATTTTATAAAATGTTGCATTTTCAAGGTGCTGCATCTACAGTTATAATAAACAGCTAAAGAGGAGGAGTTTCTGGGTCAAGCTCATTATACATGCTACTTAGGTGTTGAGAAGGGCTGTAAATACCAGTTAAATGACATGCTGCTCAGTTCTTCTTCGTTCAGGAAAATTTGTAGTGCACACGCATCTCCTGGGTATTCTCTCTCCAAAAAATTCAGATTTATGTTTTTATTTTAGATTCATGCTTGCTCTGTAGGTGGATTATATTAACTGGTCCCAATGTTTAGCAGCAGCCAAATATTTAAGGGTTGTTGAAGGTAGTGGAATGTAGGTGCATGTTTAAATGGAACTGTATGCCAAAGGTGTTCTTCTAAATTTGAATTTCACACTCTTTTTTTTTTTTTTATTATTCTCTAAATGTTGAGATACCATCATATAGTATTCTGTATAATCTCACTTATTTTTCTAGTATTTGTATGCATTAGCCCTTTTTACGTGTGTGTGTGGAGCAGAAAACGCTTTTCTAATGCTAGGTACAATAGAGTTGGATGCTGTGTAGTTTCTCACATTTTTGCTTGTGCACCCGAGTATTGCACTGCAATTCTCTTCCGTTACTGAGGCTGATTTTGTTTGGTTTGGGGATTTATAAATTGAGGAGAAGTAATCCCTATCTTTGTCAGCTGGATTTTGAATGGTACTAACATAATATGAACTGTAAAACAAGCAAACAAAGAAACAAACAAACACTGCTAGCAACAGAGAAACAATTAGTTACATTTGTCCAGAATCTTATTTGGACATTCCTTGAGTCAAAATAACTTTATATTGAAATAACAACATGTTAGATGGGTAAATGTGGATCCTGTCAATAAATGATTGGTAATCCCTAAGCAGAGGTGCAACAAAATAAGAACTAAATTCATATTGATAGCCTCATAACCCCCTCCCCCCCCCCCCCCCAGAGGGCAATGCACCCCTCGTGTCTGAGGTGTTAAACCTCTGACATTGTGCATGGTGCACGTGATGTGTTGAAGAGTTGCATGTTGCTATTAAGGCAAAGATTCATAATAAAACAATGTAGGATATAGGTTAATCTAGCAGGCTCTAGAAGACCATTCCAAAACATTTACACATAGGTATCTCAGTGCAGGTTTGAGTTTTTTTGTGTGTATGTATATGAACTGTATTTTTTTTTTTTTAAAGGCATCACATTAAATTGCTCAATGGGAATGGACTAATTCCTCGAGCTTTTATGTTTGATTTCTTTTTAGTCTGTGATGCTTTGTCCAACCTAATGATAGCAAATCAGATGCAGGCTTTCAAGGTGATAGAGGAGCTCTGGAGGCCATAGCCCCAAGGCCCCCCTGTTTTCGGACCACCTGATGTAGTGTGGGCTGGTCATGGGTGGTGGGGGGAAGCTGTAGATGGTGGGGGGAAGCTGTAGACTCGCTCAGTCTGTCTGTCTGCTGACTGGATTTGTCCATGCCTTACTGAGGGATACTTGTAAATGTCTCTGTAAAGAGATCTTGCACCTTTTCAGGTTGATACTGTTTGAGCTAGTCTAAAGATGTAAAAATTAAAGTGAAAATAGTAGCATTTTTTCAGATCTGTATTTTTAAGTCACATGAACAAAAACAAGTACTTGAACAAAATAGGAAGATATCTATGATTACCTAAGTCATTCCTGGCTTTTACCAGCTTCTGCAACGGGACTCAGAAGTGGTCCTCATCCCTTTGTCCCCACCAATGCATCATGCCTACCCATAGTCACTGCAATTTCAGCTGCGGATTGTAAGCTGTACTTCAGTATCACTGTTGTGTAACACAGCTCCTCTATCAGTTAAAGAAGCCACTGATAATTGGGGGCAGTTCCCAAGAGGCTGGGCATCCTGTTTGTATAACTCCGCTCTCTGCCACCCTCAGCAGGGACTCTTTCTATTGTTAATTTAAGTCTTAATGCTTTATTATTTTTTTTGGTACTAGTTTTGGACCAATTGAATACAAAGGCCCTATGAGTGCTGTTTATATTGAAAAGTTTGTTCGCCGGGTGATGACACCACTACTCTACATCTCGTCTCGATCAAAATTACTAGATTTCCTCTCAAATTATGAGGTACTTGTCTCTCTTCTCTAGCTTTACTTGGTGGTTCAGAAATAATTTGACTTGTTTTACTATTAAATTTGATCTGCTCCAAAGTACTAGTTTCTTTCCAGAAGCTTGAAATCAGTGCCATGTAAATTTTGTTGAAATCATAAATACATGAAATGACAAATTCATAATGCTAGTTCCCTTTGTAGTGCTTACCATAATTTAGTGACGCTTTTAATTTGCAGTACTTTAGTACACAGAGGCGAGAATCATAATTGTTACCTCATGAGAAAAAAATAAATAAACACGGGAACAAGAAAAATGGGAGAAATCTTTTCCCCAAAAATCTTGCAGTCTGTTGGAAAAACATCTGAGAAATATGTAATAATTGTTTTATTTTTTAAAGGAGTATTAAACCTTTCTAGTAAGATAAGTCTGTAAAGTAAAAACAAATATGAAATCAGTTAAAATAATGGCTTCTAACCTCTTTGTGTGCTCTTACTTTGTTATCTCAATCCACTGGTGCCGTGTATTTAATTAATTTTCATTTTTTTGTGTTCAGAGGTGTCACAATGGGTAACAGTACTAGTGGGTTAAAAACTTCCAAGTGGACAAAATGCATGTAGACTAGAGCCATTGGTAATCCCTTTGTAACTGTTCATTCCTGTAGTGCACAGTGGGAAATACTGTAATGTTACTAAACTCCCAGCTACTGGGGCAGAATGGAAGACCTACATGACCAAGTGATACTGTAGTAGTGGCCAGCACACGAGGGGCTCTCCAGTGTTTTGGAACAAAGCCAAGTTCCTCTTTGAGTTAATGCCTGATCTACCACAGGATGGAGTATAATGTGTGCTGTTAGGTGAGAGCTGCTGTGGCAAAAGGGCGTACATGCTTGCAGTTACCATGGGTAGGTGCTGTGCTCTTTATTGTTTGGTCCATCCAGCTAGAGCTACTCATGGGTTTCGTTTGCCAGTGTTTCAGGAGGGACTTGGAGTCAGGAGCAGTGAGTTCTGTCTCTGCATCTGCTGCCGATACTTTCTGTGATTGCAGGCAGTTCTGTTGTCCTTCCTGTGCTTCAGTTTGCTAGTCTAAAACTTTGTTACTGGTTTTCTACCTCCTTTGAAAACAGCCGTGCTTGGGTTTTGGGAACTGGGGCTGTGTTCTCTGAATTATTCTTGGTAGTCTGCAAAGGGCAGCTAATAAGCATAGTGCTGGTAAGCTGAAATTTGCTTTATATTTATAGTAGGATGTGCGCTTCCACTGGAAAAGACTAAATTAGAAGAAATCTATGGTGGGATTTTTTTTTTTTTTTTAAATATTGCTTAACAATTGAACGTCTGTTTGTATCTACAGGCTATGTTAAAACTTCCTCGCTTCCTGTGCTTTAATTCTGTGACTCCAAGTTCCCAGTCTCTACGTTCAGTATTCTATTTGTTCTTTTTGCTTGAAAGGACTGAGAGTTTTCTGAGCTGTTGTGATGCCCTGCATTCATTTAACGCTGAGGTTATTCCCTAGATGGTGGCACTAGGTACCCAGTGTCTTGCCTCTCTAAAGTTAAACCAAAGAGGGGGAAGGGGATACTGCATGGGGTGCCTGCCGTGTTTGTAAGATCCGTTCAGAAAACAACTATGGTGGTTTTACCATGCTAGGCAGCTGAACTCCACCACAACTGCTCTCTCACTCCCCCTCCTTAGAAAAGGAGGGGAAGAAGTAAAGGAAAGAACAACTCACAGGATGAGATAAGGATAATTTAATTAAAGGGAGAAAAATTATTAAGGAAATATTATTAATTAAACCATTTAACTAAAGGGGAAAAGGGAGGGGGAAGGGAAAAACAAACAAACAAAAAAACAAGTAAAGGCTATGTGGAAGTGCAGACGAAATAAATTACTCTACTTCCCACAAATGAGTGATTCTTGACCACGTCCTTGAAGCCTCAAGGGGTTCAAGGGGCCCTTGAGGGCCTCAACGAAAGTAGCCGGTGTTCAGGAGGACAGACCTTTTTGCAACGAGAGCCCACCCCTCTCCTCTTCTTCCTTTTCCCACCTTTTATTGCTGAGTGTGACATCATATGGTATGGAATATCCCTTTGGTTGATTTAGGTCAGCTGCCCTGGTGATGTTTCTTTCTCACTTTTTTGCCCAACCCCTAGGAGGGTCAGAGAGAGTCCTGATGCTGTGCCAGCACTGCTCAGCAGCAGACACAACACTGGTGTGATACCAGTGCTGCTCTAGCTACAAGTGCAGAGCACAGCACTGTATGGGCTGCTAGCTACAAGTGCAGAGCACAGCACTGTATGGGCTGCTGCAGGGAAAGTTAACATCCCAGCCAGACCCAGTACAACAAGACATGCTAGTGCAAGTCCACTGAGCGCAGTAAGAAGAGCGAGTGCTTAATGAGCAGCAGCTGGGATACAAAGAAGACCAAGAAATAGAGAATTGTGCAGGAACATGGATAGAGAAAGGAACCTAGGCACAAAGGAAAAATATATTTTAAAACAGAAATAGACATTTTGTTTCATTATTTTAAACACTTAGAAATCTGAATATTTTCTAACGGTTTCCAAGCAAGTTGAAGAACTTCATACCTTTTGTAGGAGAAGATACAACCCAGGAGGTAATTCCTGTGTTTAAAAAGTGAGAAAGTCAGAGAAATCTGACTAGAATACAGGAAATGCATGCATGACATGAACTAATTGCTATTTTGAGAGCCTATTTGCTTGGCTACTGTCTTGCTTTCAGTTTGATATTTTATATATAAAAAGGGTTAGTTTTCAGCAAAAGGGAAAAGACAGAAGACTGTAAGGAGTAGATCTTTGGGACATTCTGATCAGTCTCTGCTGCTTGATCTCTTCTTTGTTATTTCTTCATTGAAAAGCTAATTAATTTGGAGTTCACAATAGTTTCTGAAAGATTTGTCATTAGTATCTAATCTTCAATCGTGTGTTCTGCTAGAAAATAGGTTCTGCAGACTTAGGTTAGGGATATTTACTTTTCACTTGAAAACTTCTGTCAACCATAGAACGGGTTGGATTGGAAGGGACCTTAAAACCCACCCAGTTCCCTCCCCTGCCATTGGCAGGGACACCTCCCACTATATCAGGCTGCCCAGGGCCCCATCCAGCCTGGCCTTGAACACCTCCAGGGATGGGGCACCCACAGCTTCTCTGGGCAGCCTGGGTCAGGGCCTCACCACCCTCCAAGTGAAGAATTTCTTCCTACCATCTAATTTAACTCTCCTCTCTCTTAGTTTAGAACCATTTCTCCTTGTCCTGTCAGTATCTGACCGAGCAGTAAGTTGCTCTTCCTCTTTTTTCGTAAGCCCCCTTTAGGTATTGAAAAGCTGCAATGAGATACCCCTGGAGTCTTCTCTTCAGGCTGAACAGCCCTAGCTCCATCAGCCTCTCTTTGCAGGAGAGGTGCTCCAGCCCCTTGATCATCTTTGTGGCCCTCCTCTGAACCTGCTGTAACAGCCCCACATCTTGCTTGTGCTGGGGGCCCCAAACCTGGTTGCAGGACTCCAGGTGGGACCTCACCAGGGCAGAGCAGAGGGGGACAGTCCCCTCCCTTGACCTGCCAGCCAGTCCTCTGTTGATGCAGCCCAGGATGCAGTTGCCCTTCTGGGCTGCAAGCACGCACTGCTGGCTCATGTCAAGCTTTTCATCCACCAGAACCCCCCAAGTCCTTCTCTGCAGGGCTGCTCTTGGTGAGTTCGTCTCCCAGTCTGTACTCATGTCCAGGATTGCCCCAGCCCTGGTGCAAAAAGGATGCTTTTGAAGCTGATCCCGATTGCACTGAGCCAGTGCCTGTTCTTGGCTGTTTCATTCTACTTCTGCCATATCTGCTTTTTAAGACCTACTGGTGGTAAGGTCTCCTATATTTTCTGTCCAAGGGTAGCACTATGTAGAATTTGGAGTACACAAATAAGTTGGTAAGTTATTAGTAGGTGAGTGATTCATACGCAGAGTGTCATGTTGAGCAGGAGGTCTGCTCAGCATGTGTTTCCATGCTAATGTGTTGCTGTGCTTATCTTGTTTCCAAGGGCATTTTATTATTGACTGTCAATTTACTGATAGCTGGGACTTCAAGCCTGGGATTGTCCTTTTCCATTTAATCTGTAAAACTTTTTATGCTTTAATCATGTGCTCAAATTCCAGTAGTCAGTTTTTGACAGAAAAAGGGTCTAGCAAGGCAAATCAGCTCTACCCACACTCAATCAGGTGTTGAAATCCATTAAGCATGTTAACATGCTTGAACTAGAAAGGCCTGTGAAGGTATCAAATTAAACATTTACATCACTTTTTGTAAGTTAAAGCATATCAAGAGATACTGTAATCTAGCAGTTTGTTTTGTATTCAATTTTTAATTAGCATGCTTTTATTTCTAAGAAACGTTGATGAACACAATCCAGCTCAAAATAAAGAGCAAATGGTGTCGTTTTTATGGTGTGTCCGTTCCCCAAGCGATGAACATGTTGATGACACAAGAGGGCGCTCAAACACTATGAAAAATGTTGACTTGAAAGTTGAATTTCTGCATTTTCTGATGTTGATTAGGTTTTTTATTGTTTGTGGGATGATACTAGTGCACAATAAAAATTGGATAAAAATTAGAAATTGTTTTTTGAGAGCAAAGGAAAAACATCCCATTTGGAAAGTGCTTACAATTGTGGAATGTATGGGAAGGTTTAAGTTACATCAGGAAAAAGATTTGCGGTTCCTACCATCATTGCAGGTGTCTGTTAGAACACATACTCAGACTCCTTGTGTTTTATTAGCTGCAGAGATGTGGTGTCTTCATTTGAATCTAAGCTGGCATGTCTAATTCCTCTTCTGAGTAACTCAGCTACTAGAAATGGCCTCTTCCTTCTGAGGCACAGAGGAAGATACCTTGCTGCTTTTGCAGTTGGACAGAAAGCTTCACTGAACTGTGAGAATTAAACGTGAGCATGTCGCTTTCTGGCATAGGGAGAGAGAGGGAAAGAGGCTGTCTCTCTGGGAGGTAGCTGGTGTGTCTTAGCTTGGTGTCAGCTTGCTTCTGTGCTCCACGTGCGTAGAAATGCTTCCTGAGCGTTAACCACCATGTCGGGTCTGACCCAGACGTGGATTTGACTTTGCTCTTGTGTGTGGTGCTGATGTTAAATGATGAGGTGACCTTTTGCTTTCTGTCCTGGCTATATAATATTACTAACATCTTTAGGAAATTAACAAGCTTTTACCAAGTTCATTCATCTCATAGCAGTCAATACAACTGTTTCTTTGCATTTCTACAGTATAGAATTTGTAATATGAGTTCTTCTGTCCCTCCAAATATGACATTTTTCCTTGCCTTTTCCTGTGTCCTTTCCTGTGTTCACAGATAAGCTGAGGCAGGAGTTGCATGTCAGCACAAGTCTGAAATAGGCATGATCCAACCAGAGACCCATCAAGAAATAGGCTGCACTACAATTAATAATTCTATATTTTCATATATGAGCTTCATTTAGGAGATGATATTAATGAGTTTTCGATTTTGAAACATCGACACTATCCCACTGTCCTTGGACAGTCATTAAAAGGCCATTAATTAAACAGATTAGGCACATAGCATCAGTTACCTACATAAGACATATTCTCCCCCTATAGTTTCTTCTTGTTGAAGAAACATTTTATAAAATGACTCGTGGCAGCACATTCTTGAGGCAGTGCTTACAAATCTAAAGCCTCTGTGGATAACAGGGCTAGCATTCAGAATCAGAGCCTCACCATTTAAAATAATTTTATGTTTCTAGATCTGCCCCTTACACATTTTGTCAATTTTGACTTCTCTTTCATTCACTGGGTGGTGCCATAGGTTTGCTTCTTAGAGTAATGGTATTGAAAAATGGTCCTAGGAAATGGGAAGCTGTGAATCGTTAATAGCTATCTGCCCCCTTATTTTTGTTTATCTGAAGGCTTTAAAAGTTTTTATGAGATTTTTTTACTTAATTTGATATTAGGAAAGATTTTTTTAAAAAACTAATTACAATGAATGCTGTTATATTGCTGGTTTTTTCTACTTTTATTTATATTTTTATTTTCTTCTTCACAACTGTTATTGGGTAAATTTGCATAATTGTTCTACCTCATTTTTATTGTTGATAATTTTCTTGGGGTACCTCACAAGGAGTCTTTATGAGCAAGGGTCTTGTGTTTAACATTTACTTTCTGACAGGACAATTCCTGCCTGAAAGAACAGGTCAGTAGTTGGAATGGTAGATGTTTTTATTGGTGAAATAACCTAAGATAATACTACAAACAGCAGTAATAGGCAAAACCTATGTCCATGTTTTAAAACTAATTTTTTATGTGTAAAAGTTAAATAATTAAAGCATTCTATGAAATACCAAATAAAATACATAGGTGGGAAGGCTTTTGCCACATAAATGGGTGATCAGTGAGTCTAGAATTGTTTGTTCCATCGTGATACCTGTGCTCTTGCTCTGTGCATGAAATGCTTTCTCTGTATGCACTGGTGAAACTGGGAAACAAATACCACAGAATAAAAAAATCCCATCACTTACTCTGTCCTGAAAGTCTATTAGATCAATTTGAGTGGTGAGTTTAAAAAAAAAAAAAAAAAAAAGAGAGAGAGAGAGAGAGATTAACAGTAAGTGTTAAATTTTGCAGAATATAATATATTAAAACCAAAACTTAATTGAAATTCTGGAGCAGGAGTCTATTCTTCTGTCTGTTCCATGTCAGCTTCTCCCAGATTCTGTTCCTGAATTTAATTGGATGCCATTCAGGCTTGGTACCTGACAAAGACATGAGGCCTATTTAGAGCTGAGAATTTTGAATTCTCTGGCAATTTGAAGACCTGTTATTTATGGATATGTAGGTGGAATATGGGTCTCTTTGTTTTTGTGCAGCTGTTCTCTGTATCTCATGAACAACATAATGAAAAAATTTACTATGACTGTGTTGTGGTTTAACCCGGCTGGCAGCTGAACACCACACAGCCGTTCGCTCACCCTCCCCCCTCCCTGTCTGGGATGGGGGAGAGAAACAGGAAAGTGAAGCCTGTGAGTTGAGATAAAGACAGTTTATTAAGATAGAAAATAATAATAATAATATGTACAAACAAGTGATGCACAATGCAATTGCTCACCACCTGCTGACCGATGCCCAGCCCAATCCTGAGCAGCTGCCCGCCCCCCCACCCCGGCTAGCCACCCCTATATATTGTTCAGCATGATGTCAGATGGTATGGAATACCCCTTTGGCCAGTTGGGGTCAGCTGTGTTGGGTCTGTCCCCTCCCAGCTCTTGCTGCACCCCCAGCCTGCCTGCTGGCAGGACAGAGCGAGAAGCTGAAAAGTCCTTGGCTTAGTGTAAGCATTGCTCTGCAGCATGTTATCAGCACTCTTCTCATCCTAATCCAAAACATAGCACCCTACCAGCTACTAGGAGGAAAAATAACTCTGTTCTAACTGAAACCAAGATAGACTGATAACTTAATGATGGGACGTTAAGTTGGCTCAGCAGTTCAAATATTCACTCAAAAAAAAAAGTGTAAATTCATATGTACTTGCTGATTACATGCAACATAGTAAATAAATTAAATGTTAAGTTCTTGATAGTTTGAAAAATCATATTTCATATTTACATTCTGAGAAAAGTCTTTATGATGATTATGGTTCTTATGACTCTCAAATTAATTTCAAAGCAAATATTGTTTTTAGAGAACTTTAATAGCTAACATGGCAAATATGCCTCTTGAAACTCATTCCTCTATAGTCATAAAGCCCCTCTCTCATGATACGTAGCGTTTGAACGACAACTTTAGAACTGATTTCCAAACAAGCTTTTGATGTTAAAATTTTCTTACAGCATAAAATGACTGTTCTTCAGTAAATGCTGTTTTGTTGTATTTTTGTAATGTTATGTTTTACTGTAGGTAACTAATTGCAATTTCCCTTATATGTGTACTTGAAAACAGATTGGCTAATTCTAATTTTTATTCTTTCAGCCTGGAGTTATAGGATATTTTGAGTTCAATGCTTCGCCTCAGCCTCCTGGTTATTTAACCTTCTTTACATCAGCTTTACATTCATTAAAGAAAGGTAAAAGCTTCATCTTCAAATTTTTGAAGGCATCTGTGAACAATTTATGCATATGGATGTCAGTAGTTCTTTTCAATATTTTATAACTTGAAATTTAGTCCCTTTTGAGTGTTTCTTAATGTTGATCTAATTATGAAACTATCTTTTATTACTATGCAAAGATGGCTTACATTAAAGTTGTATTGTATATTTTGTGATCAGCCATCATGGAATTAAAGTATATGACAGTCTGCTATTCATGGATATGTTAAGATACACTTTTTTCAAAAAAGTAAAGGTGTAGCTGTAACAGATGCATCAATATAATCAGACTAGCACTTAACTGAGTTCAAGAGTATCTTGTGCAACAACTGAAATGGCAAGTTCAGAGGGGTGAATGCATATGTACAGAAAATAAGTGCACTTAATACAATAAGTGTAGTTTTCATAACTCTTAGAGGTTTTATTTTGGGCTATCATAAGTGTTTCTTAAACCATCAGCATTGTGCACTAAATCTTCTATACAAAGGTGTAAGGTGCTCCTAAAAACTATGCGAGCTTGACTAAAAGGCTGTGAGGAACAGGCTTATTATACCCATTTAGCTAATTAATAACCCGATATAGATCACTCAGCTCTGTTATTCTGAATACATTTATTTGAAATAAAATTATAGAGAATCAATTTCCCACTGCAGCAGTGGTTTTAAAAGCCACTATGCACAATGGACTGGCAATTCATAATGGAGGGAGTAATGCATTCCATGTATGTCAGTATGCTTAGCCAGCCTTTACGTATTTTCATCTGATGAACTTGTGGGTTTTGATGCATCAGAGACTGCAGTGGACCATTTCTTTTGTAAAATCTGGGTAGTTGGTAACAGGCAGCAGCACTTCTATTTTTTTCTGTCATCTATTACTAATCACCAGCACCATGCTGTTAGTAATATCTCTGTACAGTAAGTATGCAAACACATTTGTTCTGCTGATGGTAAATTCCAGGCATAGATTTTATATGCTTTAAATTAGTAGCTATTATTATTCCATGACACTGGAGAGCTGAATGCATTTCTGGGTTACTTTGCTCTTGTAAGTGCTATTTTTCAACTCAGGTTAGTGAGAATTTGTTGTCTGTGTCAGAAGAATATCTTCATGACGCACTACTCTCAGAGAGGAATCTGTTCTGAGGTTTTCTGTAAATTACCAAGCCACATTCCATTAAATCAAAATACTACTTAAAAATAAACAGTTTAATGTACAGTGGTGCTCTTCAGTCAGGTCATAATGTGGTATTGTAACGTGCACTATTCTTAATGTGCTTTTCCTTTTTAGAAGCCCAGCCCCATTTTTAAACTTCACTGAATGTACTTGCAGACCCTGATTGCTTACAGATTTTTGAAAATGAATGGTCTTGAATGAGTCAGTAGTGACACAGCTGTACATTGTTCATCAAAACTATTTAAAATAAGCAGAAAGCTGTTAGTTTCTCTTCTAATGGGGATTTCACAGAAATTCAAACTTCCTTAAGAAGTTTATGATGCTTTTTATCTTAATGTTATCTTAAGAACATTAATTTTACGGTAGCAATTCTTTTGTCATAAATTCGGGATGCAGCTTTCTTAAGTTAAGATTAGCACGTTTTAAGGATATTTCTGTCAGCAAATGAAGTAAATTGATACCATTCTTCTGACTTTTAGTTTACCGCTGACTTGGTATATGATATAAAGCCTAATCTCCTATAATTCATTTTGTAATTTCCCCATTTTTGTGTTGGGATAGCTCTTTACAATATAAATGTGAAAAGCGTTCTGCCCTGCCTGCACTTTTGTAAATCTAGAAATATTAAAATAGGTATTTAAATTATGCATATTTACTGCAAATAATATACATCATATGTATCAGTTAATATTCTTACGTTTTGTTTATATGTATATCTCATCTTGGGATTTTGAGGTGCTGTAACATAGCAAGAGGCATCTGTGATACTAGGCTTTGTATTTAATAAGCAAATCAAGGAATTGGACAGTGCAGTTTAACGTTCTCTGTAGCTTGAGTGCAGAAGAGAAATATGTTTGTTCTCATTGCCTGCTCTTGCGTTTCTTCTGCCTCACTTCATACTGGCAGTTGCTATTCAGTAAGATTTTCTGTGCCTTTACACAGCATCCTTCTGTGTTTTGCTTTGAAGGGAGATGGTGTTGTTGCATTTTAAAAATAAGGTCTGTATTCTTCTAAGACTTTCAGGAGAGAAGTTCAGGGTGTATAATTGTATTTAAAAACTGAAAATTTGCCCTTTAAGATTACCTTGGAACAATACGCTTTGGAGTGATCACAGATAAACATGTTGCAGAGGAGATCTCACTGGTGCATTCAGGCAGCGTGTATTTGCACAGACATGTCAACACATCTCTTGTGAGTATTACATTTATGTTGTAGTAACTCTGAGACAACACCTAGAGATCGAAACTCTTGTTGCACTACAATCATAATGTCACATGCACAAATGTAAAATAAATGGGTGTTCCACAAAGTGGAAAGGCGTGGAATAAAATGATTTTCTTAGCTAAATGTAGTATCTGTATTTATCTGAGAAATATTTCAAAAACACAGGCTTTTAATTTATTAAGGTGTGTATACTTCATTAACAAAGTTTAAATTCACAAGGTATTTGGCATTCTGTAATAAGTTGACTTATGTTTCCAGAGACCCTTGGGAACATTATAATAACATGGGAAAGTCAAGTTGATCCTCTCTGTCAAAACAAAACCTAAGAAGCCCAAACACCTTAGAAGTGACTATATGGAGACTTTTTCCTAAAGTTTCTACATTTTCAGTGGGTAGGAGTTAGAAAGCTACTTGAATTAGGATATGAGCAAAGAGATTTTGTAGGAGAGATACAAGGTATAGTAAAAACTTGCATTTAGATCGAAAAGTATGACATAACACTGATGTGAAATACTACTTAAGTGAATTGAAAACTTATTGCAACTTTAAACTCACGTGTCTCATGTTCTTTGAGGACTAAGACTGAAAATAATTTCAGAATTGCTATTTGGCATAGAAACCTTGTCTATTCACGCTGCTAGCATGAGTGGAAACTATGTGAAGACAAGTATTGTAATATGTATTTTATTCAATTGAGATTATGGAAAGCACATTTTTTTCTAAAGTTATTGCTAAATGCATAAAAATACTGTTGTCTTTGCAAATGATTTAAGATATGCTTGTCTTAATTCATGAAAATGACCCTAGAAGATGTAATCCAATTTCCTTATGCATTTTCCACCACATTCAGTAATAAAAAATGATGTATCCATTTTTAATGCAGTCTTGATGTTGGGGTCTTTGCTGTAGATCAAGATATGTGGTGATAGTGACTTAGAGATTGAGCTCTTTCTCTTTATAAAGAGAATTTATACTAATGAGTAAAGTAAAGATTATGAAGTTGCAGTGAAAGAAGGAGCTTGTCTGGTAGAAGTCTCATTGCCTAAAAGATTGTGTGTCTATCTGATGAGAAATTGGAAAGATTACCCCAAGGGAAAGGATGTATGAAATGCTGAAGCATGCTGAATAGTGTCATTAAATTGAAAGAGTGTTTTAGGCAATACAGTAACAAAGCATGCTATATTTGAGAGCTGCATTCATTAGTAAACAATATGTTTTAGTAAGTGAAAACAAATTATTTTAATTATTTTTTCCCTTTTCAAGATCTATCCAAATGATGACATGAACTATACAGCTGAGAATATCTGCAAGTGGGCTCTAGAAAATCGAGAGATGCTCATAAGCTGGCTGAGACCTCATGGTGGAAAAAGTCTTCTTCTAAACAATGAGCTAAAGAAAGGACCAGCACTGCTCATATTTATACCTTACAATCCCTTAGCAGAAATTCATCCTCTTTTAGATGAAGTAAGTGAAATAACTTCAGTTTTTAACTTCAAAAAATGCTAGAACTTGAGAATGCTTGGCAGGATTCAGACAAATTGCTTTGCTACTGTACAATACCCAGAGTGGGTGCAGTGCTGTTGGGGTAAACTGTGCTCAGACTTGTTGACAACAACTATTTTTACGTTGTGTGTTGTGGTACAGATTGGATATGACATATCTTGAATTATTTTAAATTTTCTATTCAGGTCTTCTTGGACTTTAATATAAAAAGATACAGAGCTGAACTGTTACAGAGAGAAAAATCAATGATTTGAGGCATACGTGTTTCATAACTGTATACGTTTGATGTTTCTGAGAAATGGAAATTGCCTTCTGTGAAAACAGAGGATGTTAGTTAGGAACATGAGCATAAATCCTGAATTAGCTCTTGGTATAATGAGGGGTTGAAAATCTGTATACTTTTTCTCTATATTAAACTTCCTTTCATATTTATATCCTTTGTTAATCTGTTCTGTTAAGGATGATAGGCCTGTTTTTTGCTCTGTCAAGTAACAGTAGTAGGATCACTTATGCAGCGTAGTGCCAGTTCAAGGTTCAAAGCTGATTGTAATAGTAATAAAATTATATTTGGACATCTGGTACTAGAAATCACTTTACTTTTAATTAGAGATGTTTTCTGGAATTGGTAGAGAATACTTCCCATTCAGATTTCTCTCCTTTGTGTGGCTCAAATTAACTCAGATTCTTTCATCTTTTTTTTTTTTTTTGGTTTTGCTTTTCTGTTCATGTAGTAGCAATTGGTCAAATTGTTGCTCCACAGTAGGTCCCATAGACTCTTGCCTAACTGCTTCTAAAGGAGAGGTGAGCTAGGTATCTGCTGCCTGTCAGTTCTTCCTCATGGCATGCATTTAGACAGAGAGCTTTTCTGTTGTCCAAATGGACTAACTCTTGAGATCGCTACTTGCCAGCATTTTAAAAAGGCACATGAAGCAGAGCAATAAGCATTAGTAGAACAAGCTGCCTGTGACATTCCTGTTACAGTTATTTCAGTGTCCAAAAATTCTCTTTTTGGGTGACAGGTAAAGGATTTATTTCACTGCTCCAAGTATTCAATTTTCTTCAAAAACACATTTTCTTAATCCATTTTATGATGAATCCTGCATGTTAGTTTGTACCCCACACAGTATGCCTTTGTCTCCTGTCAACAGTTGTTTAGAACAAGGACTTAACTTTTTTCCTTCTGAGCGAGTGCTGTGAGAGACGGGCAGATCTTTGGTCTTCTGGTGCAGCTGACTTAATTCAAATAAAGACCGAGAATGTTTTTGAGTGTTGCAGAACTTGTGTTTTGTCCACCCCATTCTATTTCTCCTCATTTTCTTTCTTCCCTAAAGCTGATTACATAGGGAAATGCAGTCCTTTAGTGAAACCAGACACTATTATTTGAAATCTAGCCCAACTGAGAAAATAGTCAGAGCTAATATGATTATTATATCCTGTGTGTGTTCCTTAGTTTCCTTCCAGTTTTCTTTCTCTGCCGTTATTCCCATTTTTGAACTGTGCAGGACAGGAGTTTGTGTAGCTGTGTAGCCATGCAGTTATGGAAACTAACTTGCCTGATTTTTTTTTTTCCCCTTGGGTTATTTTTCAGCTGGAACCCTTTGTCCCATTTAATATGTCACACAGCTGCACATCACATTGGTGATCACATAGCAGTAAGAAACAAGCATTTGTGGAAGATGAAAAGTGGGGAAAAGGTTTGGAGTCAATGCTGACTAGTGTACAGAGCACCTCTGTTCTGGAATGCGTGGTTTCCACAAGGAGACCTTATTAATATTGCAGTGTCTGAAGCAATGAAGAAACAAAAGAAAATCACTTGTGGTACAACATCTAGTCAAAGTAGAAATAGACAATAAAACCTAGTCAACTACATACAGTATGAGGAAATCTTTGAGGAAAGACTGGAAAAGAACTGCAATTATTCTTATACTAATCTGTCTTATTTTGGCAGACTTAATTCAGTGATGCTTGTCACAGCATAAGCATTGTAACAGTGACATTTATTTAGATTAAATCAGTGATAATAGATTAAATAAGATGTTCTGTATCAGATTTTGCCCTATTAAAAAGAGTATCTACTTAATATCAACAAGTGGAAGGAGATAAAGATTATTCTGGTTGATGTTGTATTGCTTCACCTCAGTAGAGAGATATTATTGAACTTTTTTTTTTTTTTAATTTATCTGTAGGAAGAGATGTTTATTGTAACTGTCAGGAGTGAATTTCATCAAGCTTTGAAACCACTTGACTGTAAGGCGGTTTCACAGAACAAGGCTGTCAAGTTGCATGTTGAACACTCTCAGAGCATTTTTTTTTCTGGTAATTGCTCACTTAAATGGGAATTCCTATTACAAATCAGTTTTTCAAATCCCTGCTCAAGTTTCTCTGTATAGGTAGTCAAAATCTCCAGGCTAGATTTTAGTATGAGGGGTCAAGTTTATGCTTTCAGGACAACAATACCTAACAGTGAGCTCCTAAAGACTAGCAGAAACTATTGCTGAAGTCTACATCTTAATACTGATGATCCTGCTACAGAGCAGCCCTTCTGGAGGTAATCAACACGTGTTTGATAAATAGGTTTCCTATCAAAATGTTCTTGTGTGCACAGTGCGTGCATGTTCAGTATTTGGATTATATTTAATATGATAGATGAGGGTGAGAGAAAACTTGCTCATTTTTCCCTTCTTGTATGTTCTGTTATTTATCTTCTAGAGAGGAAAATTCTTTCTTTGGTCTGTATGAGTGCCTTTTTACTGCCCGTTCCCCCTTGGTTATAAAAAATAAAATGATGCAGCACAGGAACACTTGCACTGAGTGGCAGGCTTCACCCCACCAATAAGTTGCATGTCACTGTGTGCAAAGCACACGTGGAGAGTTACAACTGTATGTTGTGGCTGGGTCAAAGCAACATTGCTTCAACTCTGGCAGTGATAGTTACCGAAGTTGTGCGCTGCCTGTACCAGGAAGAATCTTTATCTTCTTTTCACATGGGATTGCTTTAAAATAAATAAATTTCTCCTCATAGTGGAAAAAAAGGGAAATTCAGGAACCTGTACCAATTAATGCTTCGAGTGGTGGGATTTAACCTTAGTGTTACAGAACTGTGATAAATATGATGTAAAGACACCTTGAGATCAATGTCATGGACTGAAAATATTTTAAATTGGATTTTTGTAGTTCTGTACATTTAATTCTTACATACTGAACACCTAACTTTGATATCAAGTCAAAGCCTCTTGTAGTTCTTTTGTAAGAAGGCCTGAGAAGAGTATAATCAATTTTGTTTCTGAAATTCTATTAAAAAAACGCGTAATACATTGTTAAACCTGTAACAGATAACAGCATTTGAGTGAACTATGTGCAGTTAATCTTGCTTTTTGTTTTTCCCTCCCCCTGTAGATTACCAAAGTGGCCTTGGAATACCACAACTGTAACAAAAGCCAAGAGGCTGAACCAGATCCCCAGCATGTGGGGGACAGTGATTCATCAGTTTTTGATTCCTCTGTTGCAGATGCACATACAAAATTGGCAGAAACGTTCTCCATAACCACGTACCCGTGCTGTAACACAGTGGTGCTTCCACAGTGGCATTCGATCTCGAGAACTCACAATGTCTGTGAGCTCTGCATTAACCAGACCCTTGGTGTCAAACCAAATACAGTCAATGTGCCACACTGTAACTTCTTTGAGATAGAAGCAGCTTTGGACTCTTTCTACCTCCAGGAGCATACCTTTTTTCAAGTTATGTCAAATACCATAGAATGCAGCAATTTCTTAAGTTTCTACAGTCCCTTTAACTATTACACTGCATGTTGCAGGACAGTAAATAGGCATTTTTTAAGTTTCATTAGTTCTGAGAAGACCATCTTTCAGACCCCTAAAGTAGTGTTTTCTTCCCATGGGAAGAAAGATAAAGATGACATCCAGAATTCTATTCCTCACATTGAGGATAGGAGTTGTTTTATTCCTGACCTTCATATTAGTGGCACTAACATTACTGGTCTGAGCTGCAGGACCAACAAAACCTTGAATCTCTATCTGCTGGATTCAAATCTTTTTTGGATATATGCAGAGAGACTAGGAGCATCGAGATCTACTCATCTTAAGGAATTTGCTGCCATTGTTGACTTGAAAGAAGAAGTGCACTATGTCCTGGATCAAAATCAGTCGCTTATTGGATCTACCCTGGGTATGGTATCTATTATACAAACACTTGAAATAAGAAAAACAAGTTTGCAACTAAGCTCATGAGTTGGAGACTTAATGCTATTCTGAAAACAACTGCTTATGAAGTGAGACTATAGTCAACGTTGTTAACCTTTACTTACTGTATTCTAATCTATTTAGTAGTTGACTGAGCAGTAGTATGTATTTCTAGATGGTATAAGGACCAAATTTCACTTACCAAAAGTAACCTGCTTAAAGTGAAGTGAACACTGAAATGTGTGACTCTTGACTGCCTGATACATTGAAGGAATTGGTAAAATCTAAACTAATTCGCTAGTGGAAAAAAAAATCACAGTACATCTTAACACATTTGATATTAGAGAAGACACATATATTGGTGTTTGTTCAACTGCTCTGTGTACTAAAATCTTCCAGAATTTCATGAGATACTGCCCACTTACCTGCAGAGACTAGCCCTTCCTCTTGTCCTCAGACTTAGAAATTATTTTAAATGTATGTTGAAAAGCATGTGTGTTGTCAGATACAGCTCTCAATTGCTTTTGTTTAAATCTGTCGATGCTTTATTTCCTGGCTGAACTGGGGAGGAGGGGGAAAAAAAAGGCAGATGTATTCAGGAAAAAAAGACCGTGTTCACAGTTCTGATTTTATTCCCAAATTACTTGAGTAAGATGCAAGGTGCCTAACCATGTACATTTACCTGCCATGATGATGTGCAAAACTGAGTCAACTTTAAAAAAAATGCAGGGCTTTTTAATGTTAGAAGTGCAAGTAAACATGGAAATAAATTCAGGTGAACATAGTATTAAAATAAACTGTTCAAGAGAGTTTATCAGTATAATTCTTATAGCATTAAATTACATTTGCATTTTGCCAATACATACGTAAGTTCAAACAAAAGTATGCACAACATAATCAGAACATGGCCATTTGTTCTTAAGGTTCCCACCCAGCACTATATCCTTTTTCCATCCCCCCTGCCCCAAAAAACATTATGGAGAAAAAAAAAGTTGGGGACCATAACTGGATGCTTAGGAGAAATTAAGATTTGGGTGAGGAGATAATAAATTTGCTTCCCCTTTGTGTTTCCAGTACTTTTTCTCAAACTATTTTCCGTTCACAGGATTTCCTGAGCATGACAAGGGTTGCTCTGCTGAGCAGCACTCAGTAGATCTCTCTTCTGAGTTATTTGAACATCCAGAAACTTTTTTCTCCCAAATATTTTGTCAAGGATTCATGTGGTTTCTTTATTTTTTTTATTTTACTGTATTTCAGTAAGCATCAGTTTACACAAAAAAATTATGTTTACACAAATACAGATTTCAGGTTTTATAAATAGTTTCTAAAAATTCAGGAGTCTTCATGTCTTTTAATTAGTCCTGTCCAGTTATTATTTAATCATGCATATACATTCAAAATCCAGTGATCTAGAAGTATAAAAGCTGTATTTTAGTCTGGGGTGAGAGTTTCATTAATGCTGAATAGTATATACCAAGAGCAATAGATTTATATTTCAGAGATAAATATGATGATCTGGTGTTTTGTACGTATGTACAAAGGTGCTGTTTTTACTTTGAGTTTTTGGACTGGGAATACCAGCACAAGACATTTCTATTTGATAAAATAATTATTTTTAGTGTATTTGATTCATCTTTTGCTTGATTATTGAATATTCTTATTTTATAGTGCATAGGGTAATACTTACCTAAATGGAAAATGTTAATATAGGTGATATCTTGCAGAGATTTAGAGAACATGATCTAGGCTCCAAGTGGTAGGTAGTTTTGGAGCTTGTTTGTAAATTTTTAGCACAGACCAACTACTGTTGAATATCTTGATACTAAAGAGGAAGTTGAATGAAGACAGCCACTGGTGAGCAGAAGGTGGCCAGTCATACTGGCATGGGAATAGCACAGTCTTTGGTCTAAAGCAAAAGAATTATAGGGAAAGTAATTAAAAATGGTAAATGGTAAAGTGTGGAATTAAATAGAACCTTTAATATGAGGACCAAATACTTTTATGCAGTATAGATAACATGAAAGATAGCGAGAGGATACTGTTTATGACTGACCAGGTGTATAGTTAGATTAGAAGGCAAAGATTATTATTATTATTATAGTACATTGAACAGGAGTAGAAGTGAGATTAAAGTTAAAGATTAAAGAAGCTGCATTGCAAATGAAAAGACTGAAATTAGCAAACGAAAAAAGTGAAGTTTTATACTGTTTTCACATCAGAGGTGGTTACTTGAGTTCATATTAAACTCAAATAGTGACTTGAAACCAAGTTTAAATTGGAATTCAGAATTTGAGAGAAAATACAAAGGTAAAAACTGCCAAAATTGTGAAATAACTTTATGTATCAATTTCATTTCAGAGAACTTCATAAAAAACTTCAGTGTTCTCTATAGCCCCTTGAAAAGGCATCTTGTTGATGACGCTTCAGTCCGTTTTCATGTACAGCATGTAATCACTGAAGTGACTACCAGCACCTTTCATGATACTGTGCTTTCAAGTGAAAAGGTACGCTTCATTGCTGAAAGAATTCCTTGCAAATCATTGCTCACGATTTTGAGGAAGGGGACTCATTATTTTTTCTTTCTCTTTTTTATAACTGTGCTTTGTCCTTGACTCAATTCCCCCACTCCCATTTCCTTTATTCGGGTTTGAGATAACACTAAAGAACATCCTGATTTCTGGGTTTCGTACCTGAAAGGAAATCACAGAATTGTAGGGGTTGGAAGGGACCTCGAAAGATCATCAGGTCCAACCCCCCTGCCAAAGCAGGTTCCTTAGAGCAGGCTGCTCAGGTAGGCATCCAGACGGGCCTTGAGTATCTCCAGAGAACAAGACTCCACAACCTCCTTGGGCAGCTTGTTCCAGTGCTCCATCACCCTCACCATGAAGAAGTTTTCTCATGTTGGTGCAGAACTTCCTGTGCTCCATCTTGTGGCCATTACCCCTTGTACTGTCCCCACAAACCACTGAAAAGAGGTTGGCCAAATCCCTCTGTCTCCCACACCTCAGGTATTTATTTATACACAGGTATATATAAATATACTACATTTTTTTCCTGTGTATCACAATTTTTTTTAAACTTACTTAAAAATTTAAGCAATTGCAAAGCAGGTCAGGATTATTATCCCTTGTGTGTGAGGACTGCAGCAAATGTCTACAGTACAGTAATCTACAATCTACAGTAATTGGCTGCCAGAAACCCTAATGCCTGCTTTGCTAGCTAGACACCTACACCTCTCTCCCCCCAAGCCCTACAAAGTGTACAGTTGCTGTAAGAATAGGAATTTAAGGTTGCAGGAGAACTGAGAGAAGTATAAGAAAGTTTGATGCATTGTTATTTAAAGGGAAATAAATCATTCTCTGTATTTTCTCTGTTTCTTCATGGAAAGAGAATTCCCCAAGAAATTCTGTGTTAACCTGGGAGACAGAAGGCATCAGAAAATAGTTTATGATGTGTGTCAACCTTAGGATATAGTTTCCTTTCACGTTTTAAGAGTTCCAGTGAATTTAAATGTTGTGAATACTAGTCCTTCTTTACCACAGATTAACCACAATAGGTAATCAAACTCTTCTCCATTTCATTTTCCAGAATGTCTTGCTGCTCTATTACGCACAGTGGTGTGGATTCTGTGCTTCTCTTAATCATGTATTTATTCAACTTGCTCGGCTTCTGCCTCCAGATAATTTCACTGTGGCAAGGTAAAAAAGACTCTAATTTAATCTCTCTACAATAATGCAAGTTCATTGAGGTCATTGGCCTAGAAAATAATTATTTTTTCTCTCTGCACTCCTGCAATACTTGATGTAAATGTTATGTTTCATTTTTCTTTGAACGCATTATTTGGTTTTCCTCTGTATAAATTTGGTAGTTTTCAATCTCACTGTGGTATTTCTGCAGTCCAGTTAAAATAAATTTTTAATCAGTGAGATTATTCGTGGAGTGCCCTTATTTTAGGAAGTAAATCAGTAAAACAGCAGCAGAAAATCATTTTCACCTCTCTGATTATTTGTAGCAAATAATTATATCCTGTAGCACTGTATTTGAGAAATTGATATATATATATATGTATGCACATACTTATAACTGTATTTTATATATACTTGTATATATTTATAATTGATACATATTACATTATTTTATTTAATGTTACAGTACAACTTAAACATTCTTATTCATGTATTTGATAATACATCAATACCTACAATCTTTGCTCCGATTGCATCCTTCTTGTTTTATTCTGACTGAATTTACTTCAGGTGGCAGCATGAGATATATTGGGAAAAATTAAAAACCTGGAATTATTACCTGTTTATAATTGCTGCTTTGTTCCCATAGATAATAATGTTACTCTCAAACATGCACCCATTCTTTGTTGACTTTGAAGTTCTGTTGTTTGGTCCGCTATTTTTGTTGTAGTGTTACTTACATGATTGTTTTTTTTTAATAATAAAATTGTTGTAATGAGAATTTTATTTATAATCAAGGGAAACCTAAAAAAGCAGAGAAAAAAAACACATAACAAGCAGTTGAATAAGTGCTTCATTCACAAAAGCTTATTTTCCTTTCTACGTAGAGCTTTAGAAGAATTTAAAATGTATTTGTCTCTGGAAGAAGCAAAGTAATTTATTCCCCAAACTAGTTACTTAAGGAAGTATTTGTGGAGTTGTATTGAGGAACAAATTACTGAATAAGAAAAAATTCAGTAGCACGTTGAAGTTTGTAGGCATGTCTGCCTGTGTCAGAGAAGGTTTGCACATAGAGAGTGATTGTGTACTTTAATTGCCAAGAGAGCAGTTGGAATACTATACATATTTTTTTGGCAAAAATTAGTAGATATTTGTTAACCTGAAATTTATCATCTTGTATATTGGCAAATAATTTTGCTGACTCATTAGTGCAACATATTTTCAACATAACACATTCAAACTTACTTTCACAGCTACTTGCATTTCCCTCTTTGTAATCCCCAAAATGGTGTTTTAGGAAAAAAAGATTGTTCATCTGCCTGTTTCATCAGTGTGTCATTTCTTAACAGAATTGATATAACTCGAAATGATCTTCCATGGGAATTTATGACATACCGTCTCCCAACTATTTTGTTTTTTCCTCATCACAGGTAATGTAATTCTTTTCCTTATGAGTTTTGTACTTTCATTTTACTAAGTTATAATAACCACCTGATTGTAAGTCTTAGCAAAGAAAAAAACAACAACAAACATTTCCATATATGTATTCTTTATGTATATTCTAATAATTAAAAAGAAAAAGAAGACATGGATAGCTGATGGTATGCAGACAGTGAATGCTCTCTGAAGGTCATTGTTTATTTGTTTGCCAGTCTTTATGAACAGCAACATAATGGTTCTTTACTTAACTTTTCTTAATTGGTTTTAATAACTGTTATTATTTTGGCATGATCCAGGTGGATCTTGAGTGGTTACTGGAGGGGATGAAAAAGAGAGAAAAAATGATGTAGATGGTGGTGCAACTTATGTCTAGTGCAACTTTTAGCTAATCTCTTCAAATTGGATACACTAATAGATACCTCAAAGGATAATACGAGTTCTTGCAGTAAAATGCAAGAATTTGCATGCTGTGTTTTTAATGAAGAAGAAAACAAAATAAGTGCAGATAGAGAGTACGTAATCCAGCCCAAGCTTAACCTCTTCTAAGAGAATAAAAATAAACAATATTTATATTACAGAATGAGATGGGACAAACTGTTAATATATATATTTATGTAGCAATGATATAAGAGAATCTGAACACTAAGGGAGGGCTTATGCATCCTTTGGAAATACTACAGCAGTTTTAACCTGTTAGCTTTTATTTCTCCCTCACTCATCTGTGGTATAATGTAGTATAATCAGAGGGACTTCAGAGTGTTCACTAATCAAACTAAAGTTCTTTCAGGTTGTGTTTCTCTCACTGTTATGAAAAACACTGCATCTAGAGATAGCTTTTACCTTGTGCTTAGTAACATCAAGGGTTAAATTATTGTTGTTTATTTCATTTGTCAGCTATTTCATGATGTTCCCTTTTATAGTGAAAGAAGTTTCATCTTAAAAGAAATTTCATTATATAAAATGTACACTAAGTAAAAGGAGTTTTAATTTGTGAAAAAATCATGGAATATTCTTTTTCTCCTGCTTCTGTGGTGTCATTGGTCTTGTCTGGTGACATCGCTGTTTGCCATAACAGAATGTGAAGCAAAAAAAAAAAAAAAAAAAAGGTGTGAATGTTATAATTCAGTAGAAAGAAAATTCGGGATGGAGTGAGAAGGGTAGTGGGAGAAGCAGAAGCATGAAGCAGTAAGAAAATGCACTTAATATGAAAACATTCTTGAAGTTTAATAAAGCTTCCTGGAAGATTGGCATGTTGCATGTGACCAGTCAAAGAGGAAAACCTGTTTCAGGTTTTTTATTGAGCTGTTCTCCTTACTGGCCATTAGGACTAATAGGTTAAATTATTTTCTTCCTATTATCATGATTAAATTATCCCCTCCTATTACTATTACAACAAATTGGTCAACTACTATTTTGATGCATCATCATTATACGAACTTATTACTGAAAATGTCTCAGAAGCACTATGGTGATAAAAACTTCAAACCGATGAGTCATTTGCCTTCTCATACACAAGGAGAACTTACTCTTTTGTGTTCCGTGATGTTTTTCACATTTACCTTCCTCTTTTTAAATGAGAGTTGGGAGAATTGTTTTGTTTGTTTTCCTCAAATTCGTATTTTGAAGTGAGAGTTAATATATAACCAATGCATCTTCTAAGAGTTTTTTGTTTTTGAAGGAATAGCATAAGGCTAAAAACTACCCCTATATGTTAGTAAAAACCTTGTTGAAGAACTTGGTCTGCTTTGGTTTGATCAGTTTTGATTTCTAGTTGTTTGCAACAGTTATTGAGTGGTGACACTGGAATTCCTTGGTACTGCTGCTACCATCACCCATTAGTAAGGCAGCCTAGCACTTGTTGTTAGAGGGCCTTTCTGAGAATCGTAAAGCTGGCTCTCTTATATAACCCAAAATACTACATTCCAAGTACCTGCCTCAGGTTGAATGCATTTTGAGAAAACTTCAGCCAAAGTGGTTTAATTGTTTCTCAGAAGAAAAAAAAATTAGCTAAATGAGCTTCCAACAACTATTTCATAAAATCTTTCAGTGTACTTTAGCAGTAGTTAGTCTTTATGTTGAACATAGGCTTTTTTACAATACCTATGAAAACCCATCTACATTTAACCAAGTGAAAGCCATTAAAATGTGAATGTGCAAGTGTTCAGTGGAAATTGTTAATATAATGAAGTCCACAGAGATTCAATACTAGAGAATATTTGAGAGTCTGTTGGCTGCTGGTGCCACCCAGTTCAGTGTGTGTCAACCACCAGAGCAAAGGAGCTTGTTCTTCCTAGCCTGGGGCTCTCCCTGGAACCCAGCTGGTGCTGCTCCTGCCTGCTTTGGCAAGGGTGCTGTGGGGCAGCAACTCTCTCCACATGCTTGTTCAGTGTTTCTTCCCTATATCTAATTAGTGTGGGGAAGAAAACTGTTCAAGTTAAATAAAAAGGGGAACCAGGCTTAAGAAGCATGCTAGTGAGAGAAATGGGACTTTTATCCTGTCAAGAAGGGTGGTATAGGAGGAAGGGGAAATGCTATAATCAGCTAGAGATGGGTAGAGGAGTTTTTGGGTCAGCTACCTGCCTAGGATAATGGGAACAAGATGAACTGTGAGAGGGTATTAATACAAAGGAAAGAATTGAAATGAGCTTCCTGAAGAGACCTCAGAAAAAGAGCTAAGAAATGAGGGTGTAGGACAGGGAAGTGTAGTTTCAAGGAGACAACTGGGATTGGGAATAATTTCAGGGAAGACAAAAGAAAGCTGTGTGGGAGGAAGTGAACTGATTTGTGAATGGGTGAACAAAGAATGAGACAAAGGAGGGTGAGCCAGAGAAAAAGCACAAAGGAAGAGCCAGGAAGAAAAAAGGAACTCCAAAGTTAGGGGTATAGAAGGGCAGGAGAGTGCATGTAAGACTGGGGTGGGACCTGGAATGAGATACAGGGGTCCTGAATCCTACAGGCTGGCTGCAGCAGGGAGAAACTGTGAAATCCACTTTTAAATTTATGTCCTATTTCTGCTTAGTGCAGTAACACACAATGCAGATACAGCCAGCATCTTACAGGCTGAGGAACAGGAAATACTAGATGCAAGAAAGGCACAAGTGTTCATAAGTGCTCAATTTAATTTTTCAGCTATACTTCTGATGTTCCATGTATGCCTTGTGTATTAGACTAGATTGACCTTGGGTTTGTGTTTTTATTTTTTTTAACACATTAATATTCAGGCTTGGCTAGTGTCTTAAGACAGTTGATACTGTGCAGTTTACCTAAAGCAGAATCACTCCAAACTGGCTCAAGTTTTGCAATTCTGAATTGATGTTGTAGAATTTAAGACTGTTCTAGTTGATGAGCCCCACCACTTCTACTTCCCTGGAAACTGAGTGATTTGGCTTTCATTCCCAATTTTGAACAAGGATCTAGTTTGTGTGTCAGTTATTGTGATAACTGTGCATTGCACAGAGGAGCAAAGTGCCAGGTGCCACGATGATTTACTCTGGCTTTGAATTCACAGCAGTGCTTTGCTACAGAGAAGAGGGATTTGTGCATCTCAGCATGTGGCAGTGCCATGGTTGGGCTGGTCTCTCTGAAGTCTCCGCAGAGTAATCCTGTGCTGAGCAGATGTTAACAGCTGAGGCCAGTTACAGCCTGCTGGGTTTGGATTTATGGCTAACAGAACAGTGTTAGTTATCTCAGGAGCTGAGGTTAGTTATCTCAGCAGAGTTAGTTATCTCAGGAGTGCCAGTTATCTCAGGAGCTCTGACTTTGGCTCAGGAACTGCTCATGTGTTCTTGGGGACAATGTAAGCGTCAGGTATGCAATCATTCCAGGAAAACGTTTGTTATGTTACATAGATAAAGCAGGTTTTAGAGCAATAAAACAGTTTGTGGTAGGTGAAGCTTCCTCTAGTACGTACCATCTTCCCCATGTTACAACATAGTCCAGTATTCCCTGTTTCTTTTCAAATACTCATTTTGTCCTGTTCTATTTTACAAACCACTTCTAACCTGTCTCTGGGCTGACTTCGTAGTTTTAATGAGATTGTTTCTGTAATGGTCTAATTGGTTTTCTAATTGTTTTCACAAAGGTACCTTACCTCCAGTCATTGTTTTCTTCCCTGCTTTTCGTTTCCAGCATGTTCTGTTTTGCTGCATCTAGATACAGACAATTACTTCTCAACAGTGTATGTTGTAGCAGTAGCACTAGGGTAGTCATATGTTATTTTGAATACAAAGAAGCTTTACATTAAGGCTTTCAGAGCTGCTCCTTTTGCAAAAATTGTCTCAGAAGGCAAATGCATAATTACCTGTTCCGCTCACTTTTTCTTCCCCACATGCTGTTACTATTTTGTTTTGTTTTTTCTTTTAAATAGCCTTTAGCTTTTCTGACACATACTGTGTTTGTGATAAGTAAACAATGGATGATTACATAGTAAAATATGGTATAATATGGTAAAATAAGTCAATTTTGTCTTGGCATAAACTTTTTTTTTTTTTTTTTAAACCAAGATGCCATGAATCATAAATTTGAATGTGAACTGATAGTCAGCTGAGAAACTGCTGATGGTATTTACAAGAGTAACTTGGTTGATCACAAGACACCTGCAGGGAGTGAAAAATCATGATGCTTAGTCTTCCAAAAACAGCTTAATTATGATGAACAGAAATGAACAGAAGCCTCATCTGGCCCAAGTTCTTTAATTAAAATCATTAAGTTCTTAAATTATCTTCCATACAATAAGTAGCTCTCAATAAACAAGCATGTTTATATCCCATATACTAATGGGTTGGATTTCATAGAAGCATTTTTGAGGCTACTATAGTTGGTAACTCAGAAAAACTCCCATTCCAAGTGCACAGCACTTTCCAAGTAATTCAGAAAAATGTCACATACAGGGACAATAGAGTTTTCCCTGGTACATGTTGTACAGGAACCGCAGTGATAAACTTACCAAAGCATTACATGTTATACTTGCATCTGACTTTCTTGCTTTGAGTTATTATTTTTTTTTTTTGGGGGGGGGGGGGGGGTTACCCTACATCTTTTTTTCCATGACTTGTATAATTCACTCAGAAGATGCACATTATCAAAAAAAAAAAAAGCCAACACTTTAGCATTTGACAATCAGAGCTTGTGTTTGTCATTTTAGTGGCTTGTAGCTCTGAGGAAGTAATTTAGTGGTACTTGGTATTTGATAAGCATCTTGGCCTCCTGTCAGGTTAAAAGTAACAGTGTATGCTGTCACATGAAGTGATGGACCTGTCTCTTAATGTGCTGGGATCAGTGTGCTGAGCCACACACACAAAAAAGACAACAAAAATCAAACCCGATACCTGGCTGATTTGCTTCCTTGGTTAACTCATTGGTATACAGATATATAGTGTAAGGAACAGGTAGAACAGTTTGTTGACAGCAAGAGCACCTGTTTTCTGAGTAAAGTGACCATGTACCATTTAAAAGCAAACTACTTCTCTGCTCCTTGCAGTACCCTTTTAATGGTAGAGCATACTGAGCTACTTATTACAGGAGAACATGGAGGTTCACAATGGTTATTTCAGATAGTTTTATACTGATGGATTTAACTTCCAAAAAAAAATGCATATAGGATTTGGAAGACAGATATTTTGTTCAACTTCAACATTTGTTAATACCAGGTCACTGTGATCATCCATGTCCCAGAGTGATAATGCCATATGCAGTTCAAGGTGATAAAATATAAGTATTTTTAATATGGATTAAGAGCAAAATCCGTTTCTTAAAATTCCTGCTCTCAGACAAATATCAATCCAATGCAGAGGCGCTTACAGCGCATAGAAGGGTTCATATTAGTGCTATAATTTCATTATACAAGTTTAGGTTTCTCCTAATTGCTATATTAGCCAAGATACTAAGTCTGAGTTAGACAGCAGGTGTTTAAATAAAGCTATCATTATTTACATACCTGTTTTAATATTAACATGTCCTTTTTAGGAAGGAACAAAGTGTGAAGTTTCCAGAAGACTTCTCAGTTAACCTTCCTAATCTTCTTAAATTTATTTTACATTACTCAAGTCTTTCTTCATCAGCACCCTGTACCAAAGAATGCTTACATAAAGAAACAGTTTTACAGCAAGGACACATCTCGCACTTAGAGAAAGAAATTCAGAAGTTAAGATCAGAAATCAGTGCTCTGCATCAAGCCCATGACCATCTTGAGGCACAGCTTTCTGAAGCAAGAAGAGAAGAACACTGGCTACAGCAGCAAAAACACATACTGGAAAAGCAGCACAAGATTCTGCAGCTCCACAGCAAGCAGTTACAAGCCACATTTGATCAGAAGAATCAAGAATTACTAGAAATGGCTGAAAAGCTTCAAGAATTGGCTGATGCATCAGAAAACCTCCTTAAGGAGAATACTTTACTAAGAATCCTGGTAGCATCAAGGGAAGGAAAGCTACAGAGTAAAGAAGAAAGTAACGAAGCCCTTCAGCTAGAGCAAAAGCTTTCTGATAACAATAATGTATTGGTTTCAGCAGCTACTGCCACATCAGAGGAAAAAAGGGTTGATAATATTGATATTGTAGAAACAGAGCACAGTAGTAAAAACAGGACAGAATGATTTCTTTCACAAAGTAAAATGATACAGTATTGGGTAGGTATTTATGCAAATTTTATTGAAATTTTCATTGTAAATAAAGACTTCTTCCCCCAAATTATCTAGAAAAAGAAAATCAAATGAAATATTTTTGTATACTTGAAAAATTTATTAGCTACCCCTATCTAAAGAGAAGAGTATGGAAAACTTTCTGCACTTTACTATTGCACTAACTCGCAAACACCTATCTGATAAAGATGCTGATGTTCAGGGGCAGCAGTGTAAAGCATCTGACTAAGGACCAGTTATTTTTCACCAGCTTTCCTAACAGCTGCTAGAAGGAAAAAATTAGACCATTGATTTATACTTTTCCTTTAATTCTTGAAAATTGCCCTTTATACTGCATTGTCTGCAGAATTAAAATGGAGATACTTTATCTGTATAATCAGTAAACTTGAATGGACAAAGTCATCTTGCTGTAGCTACTCTACTCAAGAACTTCAGTACTTTGTATCACTTTTGTACACCAATTATCTGTCTTGAAACCTGTAAGAGCAGAACTGTGTGACCTGTTATCTAGTGAAACAAAATTAAGAAACAATCTTACTGATTTAACCCTTTTTCTCCTTGCTTTTTAGGATTTCTAGAATACAGCAGTCTTAAGTGTGTGGGTCTGGCTATACATGCAAGTCTCCTAACACTAGTATATTAAGCACATGCCAGGGCAAGAACTGCCCTCCAGTATAGTCTACAGTATACTCTAGTGGTGATTCCAGGAGCTTTTCAGTGCTGTTAGTATTAGTTTTTGCTTCAAATTTGAGCCTTCAATTAAGAAATTAGAAGCCAAATGCAGCACTAAAAATGCAAGACATCTCATTCTAGAAGAAAGGGATATGACCTTTCTGAGTAGGCCATTGTTGTCTTATATCCAGTTAACACAATTCTCAAGTAAGCTCGCAAGGCACATGTTAGAGTTATGCCATATATACACAGGCAAGAAGCAAAAGTGACTTGAGCAAGCTGGAATTTGGATTTCATTATTTGTAGCATATTTCAGGAAACAGGTCTTCACGGTAAACTTTTTTTGTCCTAGGCAATCAAGTGTTTAAAACCCAGATTAGGCACAAGGAAGCTACATATAAAGTCAGAGTTTAGGGGCTAGAGTTAAGTGAACCAGGCTTCAAAGCATGTGCGCCTACCCAACAGTTTGAGTAGGCAAGCAGGCCTTGGTGGCTTAGTGCTGTCCCTTCTCTCCAAGTATTTAACACATCAGTTAAACAGTTTTACAGTTTCCATAGCACAGTTTCCTCCACAGAGCAGGAAGTGGAAGAGATAACCCATCCTTACAGAAAGTGCTTCCCAGCTGGTACTATGAAGACTCCCCTGAACTGAAAAGCAGTCCTGCTTCTCTGTATCAACATTATTTTGTGTAGGATTGAAACTTATCTTGTAGTAGTAAAGCTAAGCCACAAGAGTTACCTACAAGATACACAACTTGAATTCTATAGTTGATCACTTGTCTTCAGACTATAAAGCCTTTTTACAACAGACTCCTAACATTTTGTTTACATACATCTGAAGTGCTAAATACACAAACAGGGCTTCTAGGAAAAAAAAATATCAGGTGAGTTACATTTATAAGTTTTAATAAGTAACCGCTTCTGCGGTTTCAGCATGCAGAAAAGAAAACCCTGCTCTACTGCCACTTCAAACTCCTGGAAACCTTCCAGACCATCCCTGAGGGTTCAGTATCCATCATCAGTTCCCAGTTCCAACAAAATGGCAGTTTCCTTGCAGTAGCTACATGGTTGGAGAACTCAGTTCTAGCAGCCAAAAGCTTAGCTTATGCCTAGCTGCAACTGAAGGAAACCATTTCCTTTCTTGTAGCTCCTGTGTTTCTTCCCTCAGCATATTACTGTCAGGTTATACCTGCTTTTCAAAAAAGCTATTCTACCTTCTTTTCAAGGTATTCTTTACCAGTCTGGTGAACTGCTGGAGTTCTGGCTCTATGGCTGTGCACTCAGAAGTTAATAGCAGAAGCAAGTTTTAACTGCAGATCTGGTTTTGAAGGTCTAGATTCCACCTACAATTGTAGCTCTGAAGTCCTCTTGTGTTACATAGAATTGCACTATACTATTCTCATGTGCTGTGGAGCACAAAGCAAAAAGCTTCTGGCAGCCTGTTTACAGTTCACAGTTGCAAAGTAGTTCACATTACAGTAGTAGCTCCATCAAAATAGGCTCAGCTAAACATTCAAGTAACAAAAAGATGATATCAGTCTCTTCACTCAAAGATATCCCGGTGTCCATTGCCAGCAATGGACTTTATGCCGGGTGAGTCAGCTCCTGTCACAGAAGTAGGATACACAATTGACACACAGCAACTTCACAGTGCATGCAGTTGCAATGAAAGCTTATTTAAGCCTCGTCAGAGTGTTTTCTGATGAGTAGTGTGCACATGACCAAGTTATTCACAGTATAGAGATTCTTCTGCTGGTTACACATGTAAGCACAGTCCACGTACAGGCATTGCTCCAAGTTAGCTATGTACTTCTGTGCCGTTTGGAGTTAGTTTCGCTTTCCTCTCTACACAAGGTCCTTTAGCAGAGTACTGCACAAGAAGAAAGGGCTCTTTGGTTTCTCCTTCACCCACAATGCTTTCCTCATCTTCAGACTGGCTGATCCTCTGCAGACGCAAGTAACACCAGCAGCCTAATATCAAGGCACCGAGAGCTGCAATAGCAATCAAGATAACAATGACAGTCACCACTCCCGTGGTGGGGCTGTGATCCATAATAGACATGGTCAGTATTCCAGATTGTCAGACTTCTTGAGGAAGATTCTGCTGTCCTCACTATATCTTCAAATTCCTGCAGTGGAAAAAAAAAAATAGATACTTAATGCACTTGTTCAGCTTCACCATATTCAGCAATATTACATTTATGGTTGGTATCCTCTCTGTGATGGCACATGACCCTCCTGCACTCAGTGCTTCGATCTTCTCCTGCACATACACTTAACTTTAAGAGGTTTCTTTACAACTTGCCTTTGAATATGCAGATGTCTACATTGAACTAAAGCAAACAAGAGCTAAACTTGGGTTCAACTTGACCTGCTTTCAAGATGCCCATGAGTAAATTTTTTTTTTTCTAAGAGAAGATGAAAAGAGATACTGAGGCATCTTAGGATCAGGTGGTTCTGAGACAGAACAGTCCATAGTCAAGTTTTAATCATAACTCAAGTTAACAAAGTTTTTGCAAACATTGAAGTCACTAGGCAGAGTTCAGCAAACTCACAGCTTGTATCAAGGATATACCTAGATTCATATAGCAAGTTATATATATTTTTTGCCAGTAATGGAAGCTATTCAGTTTAGCATGAAAAGATTTAAGACTATTTAATACAAATACTAAATCATGGTTGACTCTCAAATCCATAAGAAGATAGTAATTCTGCTACCTTTAGTTTTTGTAAAGAACCTTACAGAAACAGTACATCTAACTGACAGAAGTCTGGCACTTAAAAGTTTTAATGTACAACATCTTTCTAATGCACTAACAATTCCAGGACTGGTAACTTAATTGCAAAGTTAATTCTAGTGCTAATGGATTACTACAAACCCATCCATAACACTGGTCTGTTTAGAAGGGTTGAGTACATGGTGATTAATTGGTTGTTCACTGAGCTAGTAAAAAGCAGATACAGCTTTAAATGCATTTTTAATGAGAAGCAGGTAAAGCTAGATTTATTGAAGACTTCAGTAAATCTAAGGGGAAGATTATTATTACAAGCCTCTGCTCCTCCTTAGTGGCTTTCGAATGGCAAGAGCAAGGTGGTGTGTTAGAAATTAAGCTGAAATTGGAACAGGCATGAAAATGGGAGATGAAGAGCTGCAAGACTTCTGTAATCTGCCACAGTTCTGGCAATCAGACATCCCCCATACATTTTTGTCTACTTCCACTTCTGAATTCATGGTATTTCAAGGAGTCACGAGGGCCTTTCCTTTTACATTTAAGGTTACTGTTAACAAAGTTGGCAGTTTTGGGTTCCTCTACTTCAACTGGGTTCATTACCTTTTCTTTCCTGCTACCTTCTCTTCAACAGTACAGGAACTCATGGAAGCCAGTTAAGATGTGGGAACTGCTGTAGGAATCAGGGCTCAATGCCAGTTTCGGGTACAGCAGATACAGTCCCAGAGGGCTCTAGGGTCAGCTGCAAGTGCAGAACAGCAGTGCCTACGTTCATCTGATGTGTAGGGACTGACTGGTGTTAGATGAACTAGTTTCTTCTGGCCACAATAAGTGCCAATCTGCTGAGGGCCACATACCTGTACAAATGTGGACCAGACTCTTCCTTACCATCCCTGCTGCACCCAGCTGCAGCATTGGCTCCTTCATGCAAGCCCCCTCACAGGTCAGTCTCACCCAGCCTTAGGTCAGAACCCACAGGCTGTGGGCAGTACCTTGTATTCTCACCACAACAGAGTCAAGGCAATTACATCACACCTTCACCAACAGCACTTACTTAAGCCAGAGATGGTTTATCCCCTAACCTCTCATGGAATGGCAGACCCATGCACACCACCACACAGCCATTTCATCCACAAAAGAGAAATCCAGTATGAGCGTTATTAGGGTCCAGTAACTCAGAACTAACTTGCACACACTGGTTGTGTTTCCAGCCCTGTAAACTACTGCAGCCAGTAGCCTGTAGCGTACCTGACCTGTCAGAAAGCAGCAAGTCCAGCAGACCCAATTTTCCCCAATTAAAAGACAACCACCCACACCCAATGATACCACATACCAGCAACAGCAGAACTATGCCCACTGCAGCAAGACAAGGTGTATAATTTTTGTCATGATCATCTTGGTTTTGCAATGCTATAAAGTCTGCTTAATCAACACCAGAATAACAGCCGGGGGTGAGTCACTGTGGCTTTCATGAGTTTGTTTTCCTCAGGGCATGTCTGAACTGCAGGACCATTTGATCTAGCCACAACACCACAGCATCAGCACAAATGATTTAGTCTGCTTCTCATGCAGGCACATGAAGCCCTGTCCCACAGCTCACAGGGCTGCTAGCAGCAGCAACAGCCTACTGAGCGCCGTTTGGTGCAGCACATACCTTTACATCAGAAGTAAACAGTTACTGGTGCCTAGAAAACAGCTTTTAACAGTGAGAAGTCCAAGACCTAGATGTTAGGTCCAGATAACAGAGAACCCACACCTATGCAGACTGTAAGAAGACATATTTCTCCATCCCCCTCTGTGACACAGCTGCAAACTGCAGTGGTCCCAGTTCACCATGGATGATGGCGACCTGGATGTAGTATTTTGTGAAACTGTGCTTGAGTCTCTGAGTCTCCCTCAAGTAGGAACCTAAGCTCTTCTGTAACAGGAAAGACCTCTGTCTTGAGGCAAGGCTCTCTCTCCCTTACCAGGTTATACACTGGGCTCTTGCTATTCCCATTTCTTTTGAGATCCCCAGGAGCACAGCTGGCCCAGAAGGCCCAGGAAGGTTCTTCTGAACCAAGTACACACAGTAGCAGCTCAGAGGAGTTCTGAGAGGTAAGCATTTATTGGTGTTCTTGGATTAAAAATAAATCTTGCACATGTCTGTTTAACACCACAGTTATTGCTTGACGTTGTGAGGCAGTTTAACCCCTGCTTCTGCCTTCTGGACAAGCCTTGCTGTTTCAGATCAGTCCTCTCCAGCTGTCCTGTTCCTCAGCAGGCACTGGAAAGGACTTTGCAGGCCCACATGCAGGTGCTGGCAACTCCTGCACAGCTGCTGCTTCCAGCAAGTGAGGCACTACAGCAGCTGACAGCCAGGAGCATAAGTAGGGAACTTCAAGGTGCAGAGCTGGCCAGGAAGAACATGCTGATTACTGCGGGTATGACAGCTTTGTTTTGCTATCCCTTGCTCTAACCTGTCAACTCAGCTTAGTCATGACAGTTCCTAGAATAAAGTCACACGGAACCTTAAACAGAAGAACAGTTTTTAAATCTGGGACATTATCATTTTTGTAGAGAAGCCCCACTCCTAACTCGGACACTTAGACTAGAAGGATGAGCCTAACAAATATTCTTTGTTGCACCTAGCATGGGGGTTGATCATTTTTATTTAGTATCACCACCTAACCAGACACAGATGTTAACAGTAGCAGACAGACAGAACAAACTTGCAGGACTCCTCTCTGAGGCAGGATGTTATAAGTGAATGCTCACTCTGTTTACACTAGAAAGTTAATTCTAGCTGGCTTAGGCACTCCTGTGTGTCAAGTCATTTTGCTTTTATGTGGCAAGGTAGAAGGTGTTGGAGACGGAGAACTATGACCTACAGGACGCATTACACTGGTTTACCCTTATTAAACAATCTACAGTCCAATCTTGAGTGTACATGAAAACTTATGGCCCCTCAAAGATCTTACCCAGATGGATAGGTCTTTTAAGTTGACTGCTTTTATATTTGATCAAAGAGATTCAGATTGCCTGAATTCTTAAACTCTGGAACAAAGAAGGGCACAACTTCCTCCAGATGTACTACCCGGCAAGTTTCATTTTCTAGGCACAGAAGTAAGTCTGGTCTCACGTTCATGCTGTCAGGATTATCAGGTTACATCAAGAAGCCTTTTCTAGCTTCTATTCAGAAAGTTCCTGATGTCTTTGCACCATACTATAGTTAATACTAAGGGCTACAGGAGAAAACAAACTTAGATGATTTCAGAAAGATGACTGCATGGACATTCAACCCCCTAGCAAAATGACAACCAGATAAAATTCAAGGTCATTTCCTCAAAGCACTTCAACTCCCACTTCTCAGCGAGAAAAAGTAGTAGTCATTCTTTCTGCAGGCATATCCTCTCCTTTCCACTCAGGGAGCCGGGAGCCAGCACCCCGTGTGTCATATTAAGCAACTGTACAGCTTTACAATGGCACAAACAGCTCATTAATGGTAGTAGCTGGGATGGCAGCAGCATTGTTTTATCAGCTTCTGATAATTCTTTTTGAAACAAAGGCATTGCTCTGGCACTTGCTAGTGTTGTTAATTCATGCTGAAATTGTTGTCACTTTAGGTCAACGCCCAGAGCTAGAGCTCTCCTGCAGCCTTAATTCTGCCAGCGTGGTACATGCGCACACTGCAGCCACACTGGTAAGAACCACCAGGGAGACCTTTGGGTTGGGTTGTTTTCGAGATGCAGAACTCACAGCTTGCCACCAGCAATTGACTGAAATCGAGATTAAGCTGTCTTTATAGTCCATTTCTCACCTGGAGAAATACTGCATTCTGTTGATCCCCTTAAACTGATCCTAAAGGAGATTACCACGAGCTTTAAGGCTCACTTCTCAAAGCATACCTGAGCTAAAGACACCTATAAATATACCAGGAGCAGCACTGACTTCATCCACTGCTTTTACTGTAAGAAATTAAAAGCTGTAAATTCCCGATCTTCAAAGGAATTGCTAGCAACATCTGTATGTATTTGGTGGTACTTCTAGAGCTACATCCTGTAAACTACAAGGATCCATCCCTTCCCATCCCTGTCCTTGTCAAAGGACACATCTAAGCACATTTACTCATTAGCAAGATTGGTCAGATTCCCTGGTGGGAACTGCACATAGCCTATCTCAGTTCCTACAGCAGTCAAGCAGTGAAAACATCAGGTAAAAGCCATTTTTCTAGAAAAAACAGCTCTTTTTTTTTTTTTTTTTCAGCTAATGCCAGCTTCCACTCACAACTCCATTTGTGAAGTTTTATTATCCAATCCAAAAAGCTGTAAGTAAAGGACAAACAGAAAACCAATTTAAATTGCAGAAGGCCACTGGAGGACAGATTCTATGAGGCTGGCAGTAGTTTCTAAACAAAGTTTTTCATGATCGCAGGCATTCTGCTGCTGCTAAGTTAATACCAGCAGGCAAGCACATGAAGAGAAATACTGCTAACAGCCAAACAGCCAAAGCTATAGGAAAAAGGCAAATCTAGTAGAGTTCACCCAAACAGAACACTCAAAATCCTCTAGCAACAAGTTTAAGGTGCAATTGTTAAGTGTTTTTAAAAAGATACTTTAGGCAAAATACTTTAAAGAATAATGCAAGTTAAATGAGGTTGGAGAAAAGATACGAGAATAGAACTACCACCATGACTTTAGCTTAGAAATAGATATGTAATAACTACTGCTTAGTTAAAAAGCCTCCATGTTAAAATCTTTGCAGGAAAGTAACCGCAGCTTGCGCTAGATGCTACTAACTGAAAAATGCTTCCTCTTGTATGTGCAAGTAAGATTACTTTTAAGGAATGCTGAATGCTCATCACAAGAGCATCCTTGTTGCCAGTGGAACAAGGAGGGAAAAAGCCTCAAGGGAAATCCAAAACGTAATTCTGGCGTTGGCATATGAGTGAGCCTAGCACTGACATTACGCAGCGTCAGAAAGCTGGAGGCCTTCACAGTGCGGAAGCAGTCAGCCTTTACTACTGCCAGAGAAACTGTGGGACCACTGTTATTCTCAATCAACTCTAGTTTAATCCCCTCTCTTTCTGATAAAGCCAAATTGCACTGCACAAAGCGAGGCTTGGCTGGAGGCTGTTTTAGAAGCAAGGAGCTATTCAGTGGAAACCTTCAGTACAGGTCTCCTGCCACAACCCTTGTTCCACTTGTGATGAGGAATACAAGGCTTTACTGTCCAGAACAGTTTTCCAACAACTTAAAAGACTTTAGTTAGAAACACTAGACCTAGCATCACTGCCTGAAACAGCAGTTAGTCTCCACATGAGGTGTAACAGTACCTTACACTTAATCACGAATCACTTTCAGAGCTTTTACACCAAGTTAAATTACACTGCAGTTAGTATTTTATACGAGACAGCAAGGTGAAGAGAGGGCAGAGCAGGCCACTAAGTTTCCCAGATGCAGCCACACAATTTCAAAAGCACGCAGATGCTCTCAGCAGCATGGCAAGGGGAAAGGGTTTACGCGGTAACAGCCTGTCAGGCAAGAGATCCAGTTTATGGAGAACTAGCAGAAGGTTTCTACTGTTAAGATCACGCCTGCTGCCAAGGCACTTGCCTGGCAAAGCTTCTGTCACGCTCTGGACTTGCTTGTCAGTCACAGCCACACATAGCTCTGATGAGGGGCCTGTTCAGACAAGATAACAGGGTCGCTTCTGACAGGTGATTATCAAAAATGTGCTATGTATACCCTGTCTCATAGCACAATTCCCAATATATTAGAAAATTTGCTGAAGCGGCAACATTGTTTGCTGATGAAACTCCTTTTTTAACTTACAAAATCGAGTGCTCAGGATACATGTATTTTAATGGCTCTGTCCAACAGCAGCTAGCTTGTTCCTGTTTATTACTGATAAGCAGTTTTGCTCGATTATACTCTGCTCACAGACTGCAAGTAACACCAAACCCTGTCATGTACCAGCACCAAGTAGCTCAATAGCTCTTAGTAGCTCTTAGTCCTGCACTCCGGGTTTCCATCTCAGCTCACGGGAAAAGCGAAGGTGAGGCCGCCCTGCGCCTGGCCTGGCCGCCTTCATCCCCCTGGAGGGAGGGGCTGCACAGCTGCACGTCCCAGATCCCTTGGGCTCCCTTCCCAGAGGGATGTCCCCGCTTCTGCCAGCCCGGCCAGACGGAGAGGACACCCCCCCCCGTCCCCTACCCGAGGTGAGGGCGGCACGGGGAGCTCCCACCCCTTACGCCCACCCACGGGCCCCATCCTCCCCACAGCGGGCAGTGCAGGGGGCCGCGGAGGGCACAGCTGGCCCTGCCGGCGGCTCTGGGGCCCGGCCACGCGGCTCCGGCCCACGGCAGCGCGCAGCCAAAGCGCCCGGGAGCCGGGGTCTCGGCGGGGCCGCCTGGGGCACCCCCCGGTCTCCTCTCACACACAAAGAGCGGCCCTGGGGTACCGCGGCGCTCCCCGCCCACACACCCACCCGGAGCCCTTCCCCCAGCGGCGGCGGCGCCCAGCCTCACCCGCCCCCTTTGTGTCGGGACCGAGTCCCGAGTCCCTAGCCCCAGCCACCGCCCCTGCCCCTCACCGTCGCTCCGATCCGGCCCCTCCGCAGCCTACGGCGCTCCCACCGACGCCACCTCGGGCGCGACAGCCGCTTCCCCGCCCGCGCCGCCTTATAGCGGGGCCGGGCGGCGCCGCGCCGCGGCCAATGGGCGCCTCGACGGGCAGGGCCGGCGCCCGGCCCTTCCCTCTGCTCCTCTCCTCCCTTCTCTTCCGCTCGTTTCCAATCTCTTCGTTTCTCCTCCCCAGCAGCAGTGGCGGCCCCGCCGCCCCTCACAGACCCGTCCGTGCAGGGCCGGTGGTGCCCGAGGAGGAGGAGGAGGAAGAATATGAAGGCAGCTAAAGCGAGGGGCGCTGAGGCAGCTGCGGGGGTGCGCTGGGGATTTGGCCGGTTCTGGCTCTCTGCAGCCTCCCCCTGGTTGTTACTGTGCTCAGGCCTGGGGTGAGTGCTGGCAGAGCCCATCCTGGATTGCTTGAGAGAGATATGTGGCAAAAAGAGCTTTGAGGGCGAAGGCCCTGACAGGAATTTGGGTGCAGAAGTTACCGTGCTCCCCTGTGAACACCTATTGTACAACATAGGGGTGCTGTCCCTTATTGTGCACGACTTTATAGGGTGTAGGAGTACCTCGCACTAATGCTGTGTCCGCCGTGGGCCTGTGACAATTCACATAAACTTTAAATAAGGTTTCCTTTAAATGGTTGTAACAGCATCAGGTTCTATTGTGTTTGTGCATCAGCTGCCAATCAAGAGATGATTAAGGACCCCTAAACACATCTTTAAAGGTTTGAAATCTTTTTAACAAGCCAAAGATTGAGCACCAACACCAGGCTCCTTGCACTCTTAGGAGCTGCGGCCCTGACACAGCAATGCTGGACATGACAGTAACTCATCTTTGTGTCGGTGATCTGATGCAAAAGTGGCCAGCGGGACCAGTAATTTAAAACTATGTTTAAATCACATTTAAATATTTGAATGTCTGCAGATGCCTGTTTTACATAACCAAGGACACAGACTGGCTGTAATGGATTAGTGTCCTGATGCACTTCAGTGAGAAGGTCATGCACTTTTGTACAAAAAGTGTGAATGCAATTACGAGAGCTGACTGGTAAAAGTCATCCACTCATAGCACAGCCTTAAGAGAAGTCTGGCAATTTCTTTTAGCATAATTTAGAAACTTTTTGCCTTTGAGAAACTTTTAATAGTGATTTTGTAACCCATACTTGGCAAATTGTGCAGAGAACAAAGCAGGGTCGTTCACATTGGTTTATCTTTGCAAACGGGCTGCTTGACAAGCCCAGGCTGAGCGCATGGGAAGTTTACAGTCTGCTGTGGAGAAAGTACAGGGCTGCTAATCCTTCACAACTGCTTAAAACCTTCTTTTGCTTTGCTGCCTTTATCTATCTCCAGCCAATGCCCAAGGCTTTTTAAATCTGATGCAGACAGATTTATCAGTTTTCTGAATTTCACAGCATCATTTAAAGTGTACCCTCCTGTTCTGATGCTTTTATATCACAGCACTTGACATTACATGTGTGATTAACTTCACAGGGAATTATGTGCAGAGGTATTCTGGGGTTAACTGTAGTCATCATCACAGTCATCCCAGTCTCTGCTGGAGCTACTCCGACCCCTAGCATAGTTTCCAGCAATGTTGATTTTAAGCATTACTAATTATAGAGGTTCTTTGGTTTCTCTTCAGGGACTAACTATACCACTGTCAGAGAAGTTCATGATCAGATTAAGTTTTGCTTGTAATTTGTTTTGTTAGAGTGATATTTTCCATTGTTGCAAATTCACCTCAAGCTCTCCCTGTCTTTCAGCAGCTTTTCAGACAGTTCATGTGGCCACTGCAGTGTACCCTGCTTTGGAGCTTTGTGTGTCTTTCCATTAACTATGGATTTTGAATGGTTACTGTCAATAGTTGTTCCTTTAATAAAGGGCATTTGTTGTGTTACTTCTGAAATGGTAGCTAGTAAAATAAAAGTCTTCCTTCCTGCGTTCCTACTTGGAAAGACAACAGACATGTTTTCCTGGACCTATACCTGTTCAATTTGCTTTTGTTTTGTGGCACTCTTGGCTGCATAATCTGTTCAGTAATCATCTTTGCACCCAAGAAAATATATCAGGAAAACAGATTATTCCACAGATAATATTTATTTGTGTTTTAGCTGATCCTTAGAAGTAGCTGTTTTGCAAATCTATTAAGGGATTGCTAGAGGACAAAATGCTGCCCTCTCTGTTTAAGGAGGCACAAGTAATAGCTCACACTTTTACTTGCAGGCCCACTGGAGAGCATGGACATCACAGAGGAGACTGAGCTGAATCCCTCCAGCAGCTTGGCAGGTAAGTTTTCTCTTTCCTTATTTAATTTGAAGGAAGGAAATTGTCAATCCAGTTCTGAAGCTGAAGAGGAATGAAAGTACATGAAGATTCTGTCCCTGCCAAAGCTGAATTTTCAAAAGTTTCATAGAATCATAGAATCATAGAATATCCTGAGTTGGAAGGGACCCTTAAGGATCATCAAGTCCAACTCTTGACACCGCACAGGTCTACCCAAAAGTTCAGACCATGTGACTAAGTGCACAGTCCAATCTCTTCTTAAATTCAGACAGGCTCGGTGCAGTGACAACTTCCCTGGGGAGCCTGTTCCAGTGTGCAACCACCCTCTCTGTGAAGAACCCCCTCCTGATGTCAAGCCTAAATTTCCCCTGCCTCAGCTTAACCCCGTTCCCGTGGGTCCTGTCACTGGTGTTAATGGAGAAAAGGTCTCCTGTCTCTCGACACCCCCTTACGAGGAAGTTGTAGACTGTGATGAGGTCTCCTCTCAGCCTCCTCTTCTCCAGGCTGAACAGGCCCAGTGACCTCAGCCGTTCTTCGTACGTCTTCCCCTCCAGGCCTATCACCATCTTCGTAGCCCTCCTCTGGACACTCTCCAACAGTTTCATGTCCTTTTTATACTGTGGTGCCCAGAACTGCACACAGTACTCGAGGTGAGGCCGCACCAGCGCAGAGTAGAGCGGGACAATCACCTCCCTTGATCTACTAGCGATGCCGTGCTTGATGCACCCCAGGACACGGTTGGCCCTCCTGGCTGCCAGGGCACACTGCTGGCTCATATTCAACTTGCTGTCTACCACGACCCCCAGATCCCTCTCTTCTAGGCTGCTCTCCAGCGTCTCATCGCCCAGTCTGTACGTGCAGCCAGGGTTTCCCCGTCCCAGGTGCAGGACCCGGCACTTGCTCTTATTGAACTTCATACGGTTGGTGATCGCCCAGCTTTCCAACCTATCCAGATCCCTCTGCAAGGCCTTTCCACCCTCATTCGAGTCCACGACTCCTCCAAGTTTGGTGTCATCAGCAAACTTGCTCAAAATACCTTCTATTCCTACATCCAGATCGTTTATAAAAATATTGAAAAGTACCGGCCCTAAAATGGAGCCTTGAGGGACCCCACTAGTGACCGCCCGCCAGCCTGACACAGCCCCATTTACCATAACCCTTTGGGCCCTGCCCGTTAGCCAATTGCTCACCCATTGTATGATGTTTTTATTTAGCTGTATGGTGGACATTTTGTCCAGTAGGATCCTATGGGAGACCGTGTCAAAAGCCTTGCTGAAGTCCAAAAAAATCACATCAGCTGGTTTCCCTTGGTCCACCATACGGGTGATCTTATCATAAAAGGAAATCAAGTTAGTTAGGCAGGACCTACCCTTCACAAACCCATGCTGGCTGAGACCAATGACTGCTTTGTCCCCCAGGTGCGCCTCAATAAGTTCGAGAACCATCTTCTCCATGATTTTACCAGGCACTGACGTGAGACTGACAGGCCTGTAATTGCTAGGGTCTTCTTTCTGACCCTTCTTGAAAATCGGCACAACATTTGCCAGCTTCCAGTCTACCGGGACCTCTCCAAATTCCCAGGATCATTGAAAAATAATTGAGAGAGGTTCCGCGATGACGTCTGCCAGCTCTTTCAGCACCCGGGGATGAATCCCATCCGGACCCATGGACTTGTAGGGATCGAGGTGGAGTAGCAAATCCCGCACACGTTCAGGGTCGGTTGGGAGTTTGTCATCCCCACCGTCCCGGTCCTCCAGCTCGGGGCACCCTGGGTCCCGAAGCCCATCATCGGCAGTGAAGACAGAGGCAAAGAAGGCGTTAAGTGTCTCTGCTTTGCCTATGTCATTGTCTGTGAGGAGACCTTCCCTATCAAGGAGCGGCCCTATGTATTCTTTAGTTCTCCTTTTTCCATTCACATATCTAAAAAAAAACTTTTTGTTTTCTCTCACAGACACATCCAGCTTCAACTCTAGGCGTGCTTTGGCCACACGAACTTTCTCCCTACAAACACGAACAGCATCCCTGTATTCTTTCCATGACACCTGGAAGTTTTATAAAGCTCACTCATGAAAGCCAGACTTGTTTCCTCTGCAAGGGCAGGCTGTATGTACCACAGAAGTTTTCCTTGCAGATCTTCGGTGGAAGCCTACTAGCTTCCCATATTCTCGTGCTTAAGAAAGAATCTCATGGCTTTTACGCTCAGACATGGATTAACCTGAGATCTCCACAGTTCCTACTGTTGACTGAAAGTTTGAAGTTGTTTTTAACCAGTCTGCTGTTTGATGCACAACATATTGGTTGATGTCTTTAATATCTGAAAGTTGTCTGTTTCTGTTTGCTGTACCTTGACGACTACACTTGGGACTTTTTTGTGTGTCTGTGAAACTAAAGCTATTTAGTGAGATGGTGTCATCACTGCTTTAGTGTGTTAGGTAGGAAGTGGATAAACTCAGAGGCCAAAGACTGAGTCATTGTCTATAATGAAGGAAACTGGCAGTTTTGTAGGAAACAAAATGATAATGAGATTATCAGACAGGTTGCACTAATAGCACCATTTTAAGTTCCCATTACGTTCAGAGAAAGGGGTGTGTTTGCTCTTTAGTAATGGGAGAACGAAGGCAATTGATACTCCTGAGAACACAGGGATGAGCTTGTCTGTTGTTTTAAAGTAATCAGCATAGTCATTACAAAGGAAGATCATTGGTTATCCTGTGCTGTTCTGAATACCCACTTGTGATTATATGTGCATATTCCCATGTCCACACTGTATCTTACTGTCATTTTGCTGTGACTCACAAAGTGTAAAAGCACATTTAAGATTAGCATATATCTGAGTAATAGAATCAATTTGTTTCAGCATTAATTCCACCTTCAGGAATACCCACCTCATCTATTTAAAGAAAACCCATAAAATATAGTTCCTGTGTGACAGCAGTATGACAATGGTGAATTCTCTTATTCTATTTAGTGTTGTAAGTGGTACTTCATGATTATAAGCTGCGAATCTAGGCCAGGAAAATAGGATTGCTTAAAACCCATTTGAGCATAAGCTTAGCTGCGTGTTTCAGAAGGCTGAAGCCCTTTTTTAGCATAGAACCTAAGTTGGGACAGGGAGTATTTCTGCTTACGTGCCTTGTCTTCTGACCTGAAAGAGCAGCTCTTGTATGTAATTACTCAGATGATAATTGTAAAGGTGAAAACTGCAGTACATTTTGTTGACACAGAAGAGTCTCGTTTTGCTGCAACATGGCTATCTCCTATTCAATTCTACTGCTGTAAAATACGCAAAATGAGAAACTTCTTGGCTTTTGCAGTCTTGAAACAGCTTAGTCTCATGTTTTGGAGGCTGGTTTTGTATCTTAAGGATAAACAAGGTAAAAGGGTATTTCCTTTCTGCAGCAGTTACTTATAAACATTTATGCGAGAGATACGAAGCCTACTGAGAGAAAGTATCTGATGATAGTGCTGCCATCTCAGACTCACTCTGTGTATACAGGCAGTTTCCTGTCCTTCCAGGTTATGACTTTGATTCAAAAAAGTTATTTTAAACATGACATCATTTAGTTTTTAGTGGAAACAAATATTGCTTTGTGATTAGGCTGCAAGGGTTGTCTGTATGAGATAGGAGAGCTGACAGTTTCCTAGCTGAAAGATTTGGCAGTGTGAACTTCACTTTGCAGGAACAGTGTTTGCTTGGCAGTATAGGTAACTGTGTTATGCTGAAAAACTGATTTTTCAATATACATTTGGAAAGCAGATTTGTGAGTTCAGCATTTCCTTCAGTTTAACTTGACCACAAAGACATATGCAACAAAGCTATTGCCTGTTCCACAACTGGAGGGAGAGCCAAAAAGTTTTTCCATTCTTTTCCTTACCAAAGGAAAAAGACCATATAGTTTATGTTCCTGTGTGCAGCAGACTTTTCCCCTTCCTGATGAACCTAGCACCCACCTAGTTCCTTCCGTCATCAGTAATGTGGCCCAGAATACACTTATACTTTGGCAATTTAATTTTTTTTTATTTCTATTTTTTTTGGTAGGACAGTCTGCAATGAGCTCCTCACTTGTTTCTTAGCGTGAAAGTTAAGGACTGCAAAAATGGGTGTGATTAGATCAGTAAGAGCTCAGCCTCTCTCATAGCCATAGCAGGGACCAAAATAAGCTAACCACTATGTTTTTTTTTTTTTTTTTTTTTTTTTTTTTCATTTAGTATGAAGATATATTTTCTGATAAACTGAGTGCTTCGGCTACTTCCTAGAAGAGCTCACTGTATAAATTACTATAGAGTAGTATAGAAGTATATAAGTGAAAAGACATTGCCTATGTTTACTAGATGAAATTAACATCATGGTGGATTATAAAGACTAAAATCAGTAAATGTGACCTCCCCCCCATACCCAAATCAAAATACATTTTTTTTCTGGTTTGGCTTCTTAGTCATTTGGGCCTAACTTTAATTTATTAATTCCTTTCTGTTTAAAATTTTCAAAGGCTTACAGAACTTTTTTAATTCCTCCTTTTCTTTATGAAGATTTCCTAGGGAATCTTCTTGAAGAACTTCCTTGTTGTGTTCTTCCCACCTCCACCCTTTCCAGAAGACAAGAAAAAAGTATTCATCTGTTCAAATAATTACAATATTAACCCAACCAAAATGGTTTGGCTGACTGTAAATCTCTTCCATTTTCATTCTCTCTGCTTCATTTTCATTTATGATTTTTTTTCTAATGTTACACCTCTTACAGTTCTCCAGGCCAACAGAGACTGCCCTAGGAAAAAAATTGTAAGTAATACCAGAATGTCTTATACAAAAACCACAAAGAAAATTACCTGTATTAAAAAAACAACCCTAAACTGCAGTCACATTTTTCCTCTTTTAGTTTGCACATTATAAAGAAGGCTACAAGTTTCCCTTTCCATTAGAAAGAAAAGAAACAACAAATGCATATTCATAAGCGAGCCCAGAAGAGGGGGGCAGTACAGGGTCACAGGCTGAGCAGTTTATCAATAAAGCCATTTGTCCCTCAGAGTCCAAGGCCTCTAGACTATGGCCCTTTTAATTTTATTGTGCATCCCCTTCTTTTACCACCTGGAAGGTATTAAAACACAAAGTTGTTAAAGAGTTCTGGTGTGTATGTATGAGTCTTGTTAATAAGAGTCCAGAATTGGTCCTTAGCCAATTCTGGAGGTACAGAAAGGCAAATGCCCTGTCCTGCAGACTTGAACTGAAGCTTTTCTCTCTCAAGTGTACCACTGTAAGCACATTCAAACAAATATACAAAAAGTTTTTTTTTAATGTCTGCCAGGTTTGTAGCCCCCTCCTTGTTTATTGTTTGCCTTACTCAGGCTGTATTTCTTGTGGGTCTTTGAGACATATTTTAATTTTGAATGTGTTGGCTGGGGAAACCCGAAAGAAAATCTGTTTAGATTTCTAATTTGCACATTTAAAGGGTTTTTGTTTGTTTGTTTAATTTTCAGCATTCAGTGTAGAATAAAATATTTGGTCTGTATGCTTCATTTTGTACTTGAGCTATGTTGAGGTAGAGCTAGAAATTCACAGATTAGAGTGATATTGCTTAGTAACTTCTTGACACTCTTATTGGATTTTATCACCATGCTTCTGCTTTTTACAGCCAGTGCTTCCTGAAACAGAATAAGTGTGCTAATGCAAATCATAGTATGCACCAGTATATTGCATTTATTGTGACAGATTACCTTGCAGTGGAACGTCTCTCCATGTGAAGTTCAGTATGAATTCAGCATGAACCTTTCCTACTGTCGCCAGAGAAAAAGAAATCCATTGTTGTCTCAGCATCTGTGCCAACTTGCATTATTTTGCTTTGAATTTTAGGAGCCCTCTTGAAACTGAATCACAATAAACAGTTCAAAATGGAAGTGTCATGCATTCCAGAAAACACTATGCAGCTGATCCCTACAAAGAACAGAAATCTAATGAAAACATTTGCTGCTGTGCTTAATGGTTAGAACTGCCTAACGTTAGTAGAGAAACTAGGGGAGATTTATAGACAAAATGGTTTTTGAGTGCTGTAAACAAGGGGAGCTGGAAATGTTATGGAAATCTAAACCATACTGATAAATCTATTCAGGCAGTTCCAGCTAGTCCCTTGATGACTCTCGTCACCATTCCATTTTTTTTTTTTCCCTGCAAATTTCCTGGTAAATATTGCCTGGGCGTACTTGTTTATTCCTCTGAATCCAGGAAGGCAGCTCATGACCTAAGAAACCCAAGACAGGAATACTGCATCAGAACAATCAGAAATTTTAACACAGACAGTATTTAACACATGATGTAGCTATTTTATCTATTAGTAGCAAAGACTATTAAATACAGTATTCTGATTGTGAGTAATTGTTTTAGTTGCAATTAAGATCTTCAGATTAATTTACTGAGTACCAGCAATTACTCACTATACTAGAAGCTGAGCTGTAAGCTGTTGTGCTGTTGGTTGTGCAAAGGCCTTCATTCTCCTTCACATTGCTACAACTTAATCTATCGATAATTCTCTCTTCTTTCCTCCATTGTTCCAAGTCTCAGGTAAAGACATTTTTATCTTCTTTTTAGGATTAGGTGTACTCTCCCTCTGAAAATCTGCAGCAGGATTTAATTTGAATAGAATCTGCAGCAACTGCATTATGCTATGTCAAATCCTAAATGTCAGCATATATGACTGCATCACAATTATTGTTAGTATTCTGTACCCAGGTTAGATAGGGTAGTGGAGCCTTAGGGGGTGCTGAAGGGAATTTAGATGTGGTAAATGCTGCACTGGTCACTGGCTGGAGGACCACATCCCTTAAAGGAGGCCAAAAAGCTGCAAAGCTCACAGTGCCAATCTAGGGCAAGAGAGGTACTCTACTGCAGTTACCAGCACATCCAGGCAAGGGGACTACAGGACAAATGAATTAATGGTTTAACCCTGCATGTAAGTGGTACACAAGAAGTGTGTATTTGTGCTTGACTGTTTTCCAAGTCAAATTTTACATCCTCATTGCATCAGTTAGGAGGCTTATTCAAAAAGTGCCAACTCCCTCCAAAATTCAGGGAAGGCAGAGCTGCATGTCTGTCATCTAGGACTGCAGTCTGTGAGCAAGGAGCAGAGCAGCGTTTTCTCTAGTGACCTAGCTGTCTTCTTGACTCAGCTTTTAGATAATTCAGTTTTTGTAATTCTTTCTTGTGATAAATACAGGCTAAGTTGTATATACCATAGTTCAGTATAAATTTGATTTTTATGATGTCTCTGTTTTGAATGACTCTAGTTTAGAAAATCCTTTATTGCAGCAGAATTAACGCAGTGGAAAAGCTGTTCCCCACAAAGCAGTTCACAGTAGCTGTCAGCATCAAACATTTTCCAGGTACTGCGCTCGCCACCTGGCAGCCATGCCAGGGTAACCTGGCTGCAAGCCATCCATGCGACCAGCTCTGGTGGGTTAAGGGACCATGCTGCAGGATTACCCACCAGTCATCAGTCGTAAAGGACAAGCTATCTTTCTAGCAGTACTACTTACTGTACTACGTGCCTTGCACCTTCTCCAGGATGAATGCACGAGGCTTCAAAGCAATGTGGCTTTTTTTTTTTTTTTTTTTTTTTTTTTTTTTTTTTTTTTTTTTTTTTCCCCTCTGGGAAACAAAACCTAAACAGTATTCCTTAAGGTGAGGCCTCCAGTCAGCAATTATTCCCTGAAAAGCAACTACTGCAGGAAATATTTGGACTTTTTTCTCACACTACATTTCAAAATAACAAAACTGGAAGTGCACATTCCTTGAAACTGATATTAATAGTTGTAAGACATCAGATCATTTTATAACACTGAAAACTCAGTTACCCTATAAGTATGATGAAGACATTTCTCTTGTTCCTGTTTATTTGCCATTTGGCTCTTGCAACCTGTGTGAATACATGCCCTCCATTTTAGAAATCCTAGTGCCTCTTGAAGAGTCTAATCTATACTAGTTAGTATATACAAGTTTGTCTGCTATTAGTAATTGCAGCTATACTAATGGTGGGTAGTCTGGACAGCCTGGACCTCTCCAGAGTTAGACACCATAGTTGTTCCCATGCCAGCAGCTGGCCTCTGGCACAGGCTGAATGCTAGCAAAGACAGCATGCTGTACTGGGACTCGTAGGGCATGGCAAATTGAATAACACAACATATGGTGAATGGTGCTGCTGGAGAGAGCAGATATTTATGAATACAGGGCAATATCCTTAATTCCTTTAGGTTTGTGAAGAGTTGAGAACTCTGTGGTGAGAATATTAGCACAAAAAAGAGAGAGCAGGGAATCAGAAGGACAATGGGAATGCTTAAAAAGCTAAAGAGCTAAAGAGATGTAAAAGCTAAATACAGAGCTCTGGAAGACAGTGATGGTACCATCCCTGCAACCTGTACAGATTCTCCAAACATGATAGGCCCTTTCCATTTACTTGTTGTTAGGGCATCACAGCTATGGCAAGACCCTGAATGTAGCTTTAGGTAGAATTGAATGTAGCTTCAGGTAGAATATAGAATATCTGTCTATATCTATCTCATATGTAGAGATATATTCTATATAGAATATCTACCTAGGAAATGATTCTGCATTCTGATGGCATTAGTTACACAGTTTTTGAACAGAAAAAGCAACACAAGTTGCAGGTATTCAGACATGAAAGGTATTGCAGTTTACATCTGTGAAGAGTTACAACTACAAACAGTTTGTATTTACATAGTGTATAGTTTCCCATGGAGATTATTTCTTATTGGAAGTCTGTGTGGGGCTGTGACCAGTCCGATTATTTGTATCTCATATCTCCATTTGAAGTAGTATCATGTTATTTGTCAGTGTATAGCCAGATAAGCTGCATGCATACATATAGGGCTTACATTGTATTAATAGCCTTGAATAATATCGAGGAAAAATCTAAATTAACAGCATTGGTGGATATGGTATTCCAGCCTTCATGATGCAGACAGGCCTGAAATGCTTTTTTTTTCTTTGTTTTCTTTGGTAAATGACCAAGTCACATGTTTTCTGATTGTTTAACAGGCCTCTAAGTTGCTAAATACAGACAAACAGCTGTTGCTGAGAGCTCCACTGTCGTCAGATGGCCAATAGCAATGAAATGTAGGTAGCGGGTCAAGACAATAGGAGCGTGACCTCCAGGCTAACAGGCAATAGTTCAGAGAGTTGAAAAGCTCAATAAATAAATACATAAATAAATAAATAAAACCCTGTTGAGGAAATCTGTATTATACAGTTCTTCAGCCATTCAAATGCTCTTTGTGTTTATTTAAAGCAAACAAGAGCAAATACTGTTTGAAATAAAAATCAATTTATTAATTGGAGAGGTGAAGGAATCTAATGCCTTTACCTGTAGCTGGTGGCCGAGCAGACTCTGACAGCCAGTTCTGAAAAGAATCAAACTGGAAGTGACACAAAAGATTATCACAGACCCAACACAGCAGTTAGACCAGGTGTCCAGCTAACTTCAGGACAGTTGCAAAGCCTTCTAGACACAATTGGTATCTTCCATTTTACAATGCTGGGCAGAAATGTAGACAAATTTCTCCAAAGAGACCTGCTTCTTACTCCTGAGTTAATACAAAAAAGCCTTGTAAATGGAAATGTGACATCCAGACTGGTTCCTGAACACTTCCCTAGATGTGCAAAGAATAAGAAGGTGTTTATTCTGTGAGGGGAAGACTTCCTAAGTCACCAGCTTTTTCACTGTGTTTTTCAAGCTGTTTTCCTGGATAAATTAATGTAATTGAAGGATTCTAATATGTTTCTGTAGACATTAGCAACATTAGCACACGAGTCATGCTTCTGGACATCTTGTTTCTTTCAGACAGTGAACAGGAATACCTGAATAAGATGTTCACATGCTAGAGTTCTCCACTCAGCTGCATATGTAGTTACTTTAGCTACATTGATTTTGGTCAAAGTTCCCATAAACTATGTAAACACACAAAACCTCAGCTTCTTTATGCATTACTTTCCTGATACAGTTTCCTGGACCTATTTGCTTTAAAAGACCATCTATAAAAGTAAGGTTTAATATATTACCTAGGCAGATGTGCAGGCTGTATTTGGCAGTTACTTGCTTTTAAATGCTTTACCACATTATGGATAGCTGCTGCCATTGCTGGTAGATCAACACTATATTTCTATAGAACTATTCAAGGTTATCAATGCTAGTAATCATTGATAACCAGCCTTCTACTACCAACGTTAAACAAATTCATGCTGAGCTCTGTTTAGAGTGAGGCAAAGTTGCTACAGAAAGCAAAGCCCGGATGGCTAAGACCTCAGGGTTTTGAAGTTCTGCCAACTCTGGGCTCAACTGGGTATGTAGGACTGTATGCTGGAGAAGCTGAATGCAACAGAAATGTGTGGGAGTTGTGGCTGTTCAGTGCTTCTGAAAAAGTATCCACTACTAAGATATTTAGCTCTAGAAGCCAGGCCTATTGTAGGTTTCAGAATCCCCTGGCAACACTTGAAAATTTTGATATAAACAAATTGTCCAAGGATGCACGGGGTATCTATGTCAGGTCTAGGAACAGAAGGCAAATCTCGATTACTGTTTTCCCATAAGTATGCAGAATGTTATTTCACCTTTATTATCTGAACTATAATTATGAGTCTTGCAGGCTTAAAAGTGTGTGTGCTACTGAAATGATGAGTTGTTGGAGAGAAACAACATAAGAAATGAGTTATTAATGCCAGCAAATTGGCGATAAGGAAAGAGGAGTTATGCTGAAAAATGTATTATAAATGTTCTTTAAAAATTATAAGAGCCTAGCTAAAGTAATCCTGCAAAGTCATCAGACCCAAGCAAGGCCTTTGATTGAACCTTACGATTGAAATACTGTTCTGAATGGCTGTCAGTTTGTCCTATCATTTTGGAAACATTTGGGAAACTTAGTCTCACATTTGGAATTAGTTAGCATCTAAGGCCCTGTATTAATTCAACTAGTCTTATAAACTCTGGTACCTCCAGTGTGAACAGTACCCAAGTAGAACAAAGGATGCCAAATAAGCTGCAGAGAGTGCTACTTGAGTCTTACTCTTCTTGGCTGAATCTGTCTGTCCCTCTCGGTTACTATTAGTACAATACACAGAAATCCATAGCAGCCAGGCAAGAAGAAAGCCTGCAGATGGGATGAAGCTGCAATCACAGTCACTATGAGATTGTGTAAGCTGTTCTTAGATTCAGAGATGACAGGAGAAAGTTGGTATATAACTATTTTGGTCAGGAATCTGCAGCATATAACACTTAAAGTAGTTGGTATATAAAACTTTGATTTTGCCTTCCATTATTAGTACATATATCTATGTCCTTTACTCGGACTTTTTACTTTAGTTTCTTTTATTGGAAACTAATCATTTGCATGATCAGCGCTGTTCCAAGTACCTTCAAAAGCTGACGGGAACTACTTTCTCTGTTCCCACAGGAATCTCTTTAAGTCTGTACTGCTAACCTCAGGAACCCATGAGTCAATACGTTCTAGCCAAATGTCCCTAGAGGAGAGATTAAAATGCCAGAAGAGGAAAAAAAAACGGGGGGGAGGAGGGAGGAGGGTTATTTCCTTACATTTAAAAAGTTAGCTTGAATGCAATTCCAAAATTTCCTTTGCAACCAGGATGATTGGGAGAGTAGATTACAAGTAATGAAAACTGAATTTCTTTAGTAATCTTGTCTCTCCAAGGACTTGGATTTAAAGGAAAGACTATGTGTCAGAAAGCCTGAGTGTCAGGAGACCACAATTCTAAATCAAGCTGCTAAACTAAATTTTCCCTAAGATTCTCATCTTCAATCAAATGTGCCAAGTTGTTCTCGATTTCAGCATCAGGCATCAGATGTTAAGTGTACTCTTGCATAGGGAATTCAGCAAACATTTTCTAGCAGTGTCTAAAAACCCTTTGAGTTAAGTCTCAGTTTGCTTTAGGCTTGTCCTCTATGGAGAAAAATCTTGTATTAGGAGCTATTAGACAAACTGTCAAAAAGAAAGTTGAGGAAACTGCAGAACAGCAAATCAGATTCATTTTTAAGCCTTCCTCTTAATTGGATTTGGCAGCAGTATTCACAGGTTTCTCATTCTGGAAAACAAGGTTAATAGTTAACTTCAGGAAGATTTGGGCTTAGATGGTAGTTGGAGGGTAACCTTCCTGAAGAAAATAAGCAAACAAACAAACAAAAAAGCAATCGCAACAAATCAGTAAATTACAGCAAATCAGTAAATTGTGCTTTGCACTTTTTGTTGATAGGGAGTGAATAGCCTTGCCTGGTGATACAGACCTCTGTATTTGAAGGTATTTGACCCAAGCGTAGAGTGAATGACTGTGGAGGAGGTCCCAGCTCTGTGTCATGGCTAGGCTAATAGGTGATGGGACTGCTTCCATTGATGGATTATTTCAGTCACATTTCCTAGGGCTGTGATCAAAATTCTCACCAGAATTAATGCAGGGATCAGTTGGCATGGTCTGGTAACTTCTGTGAAGTTAACTGATTTGTTCTTTATGCTGTTTTCCTTTGCATTAGTTCTCTTTTTTTGCAGACCTGCATGTTCCTGGCAGAAACACCTTTGTTCCAGTGCAGACTGGTTGCATTCACTGGAATAAGTTGACTTTTTTTCTTGCGGACAATTTTGTGTGTCTCAGAAGGGTGAGAAAAGTGGGATCCTTGCCTGCACTGTTTATAAATAAAACAGCGATTGTCACATGTTGTGAAGATTAACAGCAAGATTGCAAAAGATCTTCACATGTTCTGGTAGCTGTCAAGATTAAATTTGCTATTCTGTGTTTTTTTTTTTTTTTTTTTTTTTTTTTTTTTTTTTTTTTTTTTTTTTTAAAGTGTGAATGCAGATGGATATATAGTGAAAATAGCACCTCCTGCTTGACATCAGCTGTGCACAGCAGGGCTGGGTGCAGTTCCCACACTGTGCCTAGAAGACACACAAGGTTACACGGCTGCCACAGAGCATTACAGATTCATACTCACGTTCAGGCTGTGTTAAAACCAAGCACTTAGACTCAATTCTTCTAAACTAGCAGTGCACTGGACTGAGTTGAGCCAGGCACATTCTGTGTTCACACAGAAGTTGGCAGAGCAGTGAGTTTTGGCACCAGCTGGACAATACTTACCCCCTGTGTTCAAAATCCTTTCTCCGTGTGCATCAGCATGCAGTGCTACTGTAATTAGGCAACCCTAGAATTAGAAAAAATCCTGGTTTTGCAGCCAAATCTTTAGGTGCAAACCTATGTTTTTTTTTTTTTTTTTTTTTTTGTTGTTTTGTTTTGTTTTCCAAATCTTCTTTCATAGTGTATGAGATTACTATTAATTATGTATGTAGCTTTAGGGATTTGAATTTTTTGTACACTTTTCCTCCAAACTTCTTGTTTCCTTTCAGCAAAAAGCAAATCTCTGTATTATACAACCAAAATATAAATGTAGTCTAGTAAAAATTAGCATTGCCACCTGTCTCTCTGTCTGAGTAGCAGCAGCCAGTTACAGAAACTTTGGCCCACACTCCTTTGTGAGCTAATTTACTGTAGTGAAAAGGCAAGTGGCAATCATGTGAAGGTCTTCCAGTGAAGACTACATTTAAAGTCAGCTGGTATAAACCTGTTTTTAATTTTTTCATTTATTTTTTTTTCCTTTATATAGCCAGGACCTTTACTATGACTTTGAGACTAAGGTGATGGTAACCATGCAAACAGTAGAAAGGAGCCACAACTTACTTGACTGGGAGCAGTGGTGTTTTTTTTTTTTTTTTTTTTTTTACTCTCTCTGTTTTTGCATTTTCAAGGCCACAGCTTGCTCTCAGTGAGCACAGTTTTCTGCACGTAACTTTGGTGCGATACTTCTCCAGAAGGCACTTTGTTGCGATACTTCTCCAGAAGGCATGTGCAGTGTTCTTCAGATCTAAACTGTGACTGAAAGCTTGGAGCTATATTTAAGCAAGGATACAACAAAGATATTCCTTAGCAGCATGGAAGCGTCAGCTTTAAGAACTTACCTAGGAACACTTTGCAGTGCTAATTAGAGTGCTGATATGCAAACATGGCCACGCAACTTATGGAAACAGCACTGGTATGGCACTGCAGTAGAGGTAGGACTGGGCAGAGAGATGAGACTGACTGGCCTGTAGTTCCTCCTGTGTTCCTTTTCTTCCTTTTTAAAAATTAGGACACTAAATTACTAGACACTCTTAACAGCAGAATCAGAGACTAATAACTTGGCACCCTAAGTCCGTCTTGGCTCATCTCTCAGGCTGGTCCTGAATCAGTTTACGGCAGAGTTTTAAAATTGGATCAGCAAAGAGGTGGAAACTTTTGCTGGGCTCTTCAGTTGAGGTTCCCCACCTAGACCTGCCCTCTTTTTGAAAGTACCTTCTTTGTTATCTCCTTTGTCTATTTATGTGTTGTTTATGAACAGTTTACTCTGGGCTAAAGGAATTACAACAACGCTTCCAATGCAGCAATTAACACGCATATGCGATGCTTGAATCGAGGGCAAACAATCAGCAAAGAGACTACAAAGAGGTAGCAACACAATGGCAAATGGTGAAGGTGCAGAAACACTGCTGCAGCATTCTGACATTTGAAGTAGCTTCACAGTTTGCTGGCAAACTCTGCTATCTGCTGTCTCAGGGGAAGGATTTGTGCATTCCCTGTCATATGGACCGGTTGCCAGAGCAAGAATTTATTGAGAGAGCTCATAAGCTCTTATCTCGCAGAGATCTTGCCCTCATTTTCAGGACATGATAGATATAGGGAAGAAAATATCTAGCCCCTCAGCCACATTATATATATACCTCCAGCTGCAGATGAGTAACTGTCAATCTGACTTATAAATTTATTGACCTAAAAGACCAAAATATTTAAGTACTGTTAGAAATGTAGTTGTATAGAATGAATAAAAATAACTGAATAGCCAAGTCAAGGAATGCTTGCTATGCTAGATTAAGAACTTCCCAGTCTTTGCATGAAATGATTCTGTTCTTCTGAGTGAATATTAGAATTGGTGCACCAACAGAAATTGTACGATCACTTCACTACTATTTTGTGAAAAATACTTATATTCAAACTTGTACTTAGCATTTGAAGAGCTTTGCCAGCTTTTGCTCTGGGAAGTTGTGGTTGCAGCCACAGAAGCTGTTTCAGTGCACTTCATGATGAATGAAGAATGTACTTCATGAAGAATGCACTTCATGAAGAATGAAGTGCACTGAAGATTTCTCTTCATAGGAAGAGAAATTTGCCAGCTGAGGCAGCAGCATTCATTTCTTGCGTTCCACCTGCAGTTTCTGACATCAGGAGAAACTTCATAGAGAATTTTTGTAGGAGTCCAAATTACTCAATAAAACACATTAAAAATGTTCAGCTTCCCAAATCATGTCTTTCTAGTGGTATTTTCAAGGCAGACCAGAGTCACTGGGTCTGGAAATGGTGCATATTTAGGAAGCTTTTTGAAAGTTAAATTACTAGTGAATTAGGCTTCAAAATGGGATATTCTCGTGGCAGTAGGCAGTAGCTGTGATGAAGGTTAATAGGACCAGAGAGATATTTTTGGACTGAACAGTGCCTGCAACAAGCAGCAAGAAAGCCTTTTTGGCAAAATAATGGAATTTTTATATAGTGCTGGTTTTTGAACTTGACACTTTTATGCCAGCTAACAAGACAGTATTACCTATATAGCTATAACATTTTGTTCTGCTTCCTGTACTTTAGTCTGTAGTGTTTGCAAACTATCTGATCTGTACTGAAAAAACACAGGTGTTGCTGCACGTAATTTTTAGTAGTTTTTCTGCCCTTTTCCTTCACTGCTCTCCGCAGCACCACAGTTTGCAGGACAAATCAGTCTGATATTATGGTAAACATCTCTTTGTCTTCTGTGGATATTGTGTAAAGGAAGATAAACCAACCCGTTTTCAACCTATGAATTTTTAAGAGAATAGTGGGGTATTCCTGTATTCATTCTCTTCAGATTTTGTTCAGGAATAGTTTTGGGACTTTGTTAGGAAAATTCTCATATTAATTAACGTTTTCTCTGTGAGAAGCTCGTGACATTTCAATTTATTAGATTAAGTAATGTCTCCTTATTGCACTGAAAAAACAACGTTATGATACCTGTAGCCAAACAGTTTTTGAGCAGGTATATCTGGTGACTATTGAAAATTTTCTAGCCTTTGAGTTGGATATGTCTTCTTCTACTGCAGCATTTCCTTTTGTGTTTAAATTCTTAATAAAATATACAGTTCTTCTAGGAGATGTTATATTTTAATGCCAGATGAATTATTTATTTACAAGCATTTACAGAAATGGAATTGCCATACATCAATATGCTGAAGAGAATGAGTACTGGCTGTTAAACTTATTCACAGATGGATGCAGAAAAATAACAAATAGTGCATTAGAAGCCTGTAAATATCACTCTGTCTGAGATTAAGCATTTAATATATTTTCCTAGCTTCTGTTGAAACAGGTCATTTGCTGTATGATTTGCTTTAGTTCTTGAAGCAGAAACAGAATTCACTTTAAAATATAAATTCATTCAGTGTTTAAATTTGCTCAGCCAAAAGATTGAGTAATGCAATATATTGACTGTGTACCTGTAAAGACGCTTTTCCTTTAGGTGTGACTGGAAGCAGGTGTCATTAGGATTTTTAGAGGAAAATGTTCTACTTATGTGTATAGAAATAAAATTAAATACATACAGAAGCCTGTGAAGTGGGCAGAGAACTGGTCTTTGTGTGGTCAAATGCCACTGACATTGGGGTCAGAGCCCCAAGCCGTGAGGGCTGGTTGCATTCAAGTACGAAGGCAGACTGACTGTCTTTAGCTGCAGCTACAGACAGCCTGCAGCCTCCCTGCCACAGCAAGGCCACATTCCTCCCGTGGATTTACTGCTATGGGTTTTCGTACCTGAAACTCCCATTTTGTGAGTGCCTCCGTTTGTAACGCAGAAAGGTGTGGGAGGGATAAATTACTGATTTATACAGAAGAGTTGTGTATGATGCATGACAGAAAACATATCCTGAAGAACCATTTTAAATTGTTTAAATTGTCTTTATCAATTAATCTCTTATAAAGAGAGCTTCACCAGAACACGAACCTGCAGAAATTAATGTCTGAAACGGCTGGGGGGAAGGACACTTACTTCCCCGCTCTGCCTCAGTGTGGCCTTGGGCACGGTCACTGCGTATTTCGTTATCCCAGAGGTGTGTAGGTGCCGAACTGCGGCTAAGTCCCACAGGGATTTAGTTTCCAAGCCGTAGTCTGAAAAGTGAAACTAACAGTTCCTCCTTGGAGCATGAAAGACTGTGTGTGATGTGACCCATGCAAACGTAGATGATATTTTTACTCAGTATGGCTTTAGGGTCAAGCTATATTGATTCCCAGCTGCCTCCTCCCATTGTCTCTGCTCTGTGGCGGATGTTGGTGGTGTGACGATGTTGGCGGTGTGATGGATGTTGGTAGTATGACTGATGGTGTTGGCGAGGTCAGAGCTTCCCTGTGGGAAGCTCTAGCTCTGTGCTACAACAGGAGCTTGAAATAGCCCAGCTACTTCCAGCCACCGCTGCATGTCACCAGCCTCTGAGGTGGTAACACATCCAGGAAGAGGTTCAAGAGGAGAAGCCGTCATAGGACTGAGCGTGGTGGACTTGTCTTTGGGACCCACCAGGTGCTCGGGGCAGGGAACTGTGTTGGAAGATGACACGTCACTTATCAGAAATATGATACAGCTGATTTTGTAGATGTATTTTCAAAACAAACCAAATCATGTCTACAACAGTAATATGTTCTTAGTCATGGTCATTATGTGGAATTAATGTACACTCACAGGATACATTTTCACAGGATATAAGCACTCCTTGTGACCCTTCACATATACTGGGCAACTAACAAATTGTTGCTGTCCATGCCTGTCATAAATTCTTTTTTTGGCTTCCTTTCCAGCCCTGCAGTCTTGACTATGGCCCATGCTTGCTTGGAGGTGGCCTGCATGAATTCCTTTTCATAAATCAAACACAGGTGGGTGGGGGGACAATGAGAATGTGAGTGGCTGATATGTAGTAGGAGATTCAAACTCCAGTGAAAGGGAAGGTTAAAAAAGCCAGATAAAGGATTTGTGGTTTGTTCCATAGGAGGGCTTTTGTCACTCATTTGGCATGACTGGATTCAATACCTGGATTTGTCTGGGCAGAGCAAAGAGGGACAATTTGCCTCCGTTTTTGCCGTTAGAGTTCATTTAACAGTTCTTTTGTCACTGTCATCAGAAAAATACCTGGGTTTGTATGTGCTGCACCCTGGTTTAGCAAGGCATCTGGACTGATGCCCAGATTAGACTTTTTGGATGTAAAGAGTCAGCTGTACTAATTGCTTTGCTGATTGTTGCCACCGTTCCAACATTTAATATATCTTAATCTTACATCAGATAATAAATTAAAAGCAAGTTGTTGAATGTCTTGTTTCTCAAAGAAAGATTGAAAGGAAGACAGGAATTCTGTTGCTATACATGCGTAACAACAACAACAACAAAATGGATTAGAACTTTTAAAACTCCACCATTTTGTATTTAAAAACTAATGATTTTTGAACTTTTGTGCTCAGTCAGCAATTCTAAGTCTCCTTCTATAAACTGTCGGTAGTGACAGTATCAGCATGCACTTCATTTTGACATAAATCGGGAGAAGCCTGGAGTTTTCATGTTAAAGGTTCTGGGCTGCATGTTGACCTCTTGATCTCTTTATAGGCAGGCAAGATTAATTATATAGGGAAATGATTCTCAGTCCTTCTGCTGTATTGAGTGTTCTAGGTCTTAAATTTCTAACTAAACATAGCTTCCAGCAGAATGAACTGTGGGGGTATTTGTAATCACAGATTGCTGTAATACTTCTTTTTTCTTTTTATTCTTTTTATGTGCTAAATGTGAAATAGTTTTAGCTAATTAGCAGTGTGGCTTTTTAACAAGACTTTAAGATTTTTTAAATCAAGTTACCTTGATCTAATCAATTGTTAATCCCACTAGTTTACACAGAAGAGATAATTACTACAGCATCTCTAGACTGATTTTTCTGGAAAATGGGGCTTTAACTCCATGATATTCTTTGCTATGGAAAGTGTTTAAAATGCATAATGAATATTTTTTGATATATATACCATGTGCTGGTTTGTCTAGTCTTTCATTTTGATAAATTAAGCAAATATGCTAATGACTGCTATGTGTGACTAAACATGGAGAGATTCAAAAGCAGTAGCTTAAATCATAAGAAATGTGCGTGTTTTTTATATTTGGAACAAAAGAGAAGCTGATGCCATGGTTATTTGATATATGAAGATTGAATTATAACTGTGGGAAGGAAGTCAGACTTTTCCACAATTTTTCACTACTGTAACACACAAAAAATTATTCATTTGGAAAGATAATTTTCATAGCTTCACAAAGCATTATATTTATAACAACACCTGCATGTGAGCATGAAATCTAATTAATATTTTTGTTTCAAGAGATTAGATTCCTGAATGTGTTCATCAAGAGCCTTTGTTAGAATTCCCTGTTCTCTGGGGAGAAGACAGGCAAAATGATGGGAGGAAACTCCATCCAAGCAAAGTTGGTTGGCATAATTCCTCAAAGTGGTTTTATTAAACACAGCAAAAAAGTGTGGCTGTAGGTACAGTTCAATTGCAAGCTGAGCACTTGCTAGCTTTTATCCTTTTAAAGCGATTATTACAGCCTTGCTGTAGCTCAATTTCTTTTACTTCATTCAGGAACACAACAGAGATTTTGCTAGATTTTGCTACAGGATTTTGGAGATAAGCGTGGTTATAAATCCAAAGCAAGATGGATTTTGTAAAAAGAAAGCGAAGTGTAAAGGAATGTCATGGCCTGAAATAGCCCATTTATAAACTCGGCTTTCAAGACTGTCATACTGGAAGTGGATCCCCATTTGTCTGTGGTAGATATGAATGTGAGGTATCAGTATGTGACTGTAAACGGTCTTTTCATCATGCCCCATCAGTGGCGAAAAGCAAATTCTGCATATGCAAAACATCCCATGGTCTTAGTAAGACTTTCCCAATGGAACTGCTTATAAATCTGAGGGCCTGGTAAGCTTCTGCTAAATTTTAAACATCTATTTCATAGCAGCTACCCAAAGAAGAAACCATGCAAAACTTTCTTATAGGAACAGTAAACTCAGAAGTTTATACCATCTGTGTGAAATTTCCAGACAACTTGTTAGACTGAAAAAAATGTGTACCAACATTTCCAAAAATATAATAGCTAATTATTTTCAGCATGCAACACAAATAATGTTTAAATAATATGAATTTCCTTGAGTTTGCACAATAAATATGAAATTCAGCATTACTACTCAGGGGAGTTACTGCTAGGGAAATTAATTGGGTATTGTATCTGGAGCCAGAGTATTAGTCCAAATTGAGATGGTCCCCTAAAATTAAATCAATTTAAAAGATGTAAAGGCAGTCACAAATGAATGGTTTGTAAGTTAAGTATTTTAAAGAAGCATATAGAGGAGAAATCCATTGTTTTTTGTAGAAAATATATTCAACTATTAAGTAAAATGTTTTACAAACTTAAATTTTGACAAGTAATTTTATCTATTGAAGTGGAAAAAAAATACTTTGGGATTAGAATTAACTTTGATATATCGAGTATTGGATTTAGTTAATGTGTGTAAAAAGTTAATGTGAAGTGGCATTGACCAGATCAGTCAGGGGCTAAGCACTGCATGAATTCTGCTGTACATATAGTCCCTGCTCCGAAGGGTTTATATATTAGAGTGGCTAAATCCCCGAAAAGGGGTTTAAGAAACAGACACTTCCTTCAGACTGTCTGTGCCAGCAGCTATAGAGTAGTGAGTAGCAGTCAGAAAAAACAACTCTGCACATAAGGGAAGGACAGGCAGCAGAGTTTGAATTTGAGACTCCTGAAGTAGGTTTTCTTCTTGGGCTTGTCAGGGTGAAAAGGATGACAAATTGTCTGAAATGGCCTGCTACCATTTCCCTAGCTTGTGCAGACCCCTCAGAACATCCTACGCTGCTGTTGTCCCCACAACTCCCATCAGAGGCATGTTTCAGAGAAAAGTCAAAGCACTTTTACACTAAGGGTTCAGGGCAGAGCAGATAGACTAAATAAAAGTATCACTCTGGAAAGCAGTCGCAAAACTGGCAGTTCAAAGAGAGTCAGGAAGTTCAAAGCTGCGGAGTCGTAAATTAATCATTTTTCATCCAGCACATAAGTGGTATGTTTTTACTGTGTTTCTTCTTTTGATGTCAGCAGTCTACCCTTTCTTTAAGGCACAGTAGTGCTCTGGTATCACTCTGAACAGTCTCCTGAGGCAGAGATCCAACAAGTGTTTGGTTTCCCTTCAGATTAAATATGTAACCAGCATACTTTCATCTGGAAAGATAAAAAACAAAAAACAAACAAACAAAAAAAAACAAACAAACAAACAAAAAAAAAAAACGGGGGTGGCAAAGGCTGACAGTCCTCCCTGGTAACTTTCTAGATTATTGAGTCATAATGGAAGATAAAGAACGATCAAGGATGTATATTTAGACAATTTGTGTGCTTGGTTTACATGTACTGATAATCTCCTGTGTCGGGAATTTGCTGGAAAAGAAATTGCTGCTGCAGTCGTATTGCTTAATGGACACTTCGTGAAGTGCTAAACTCTATGAAATAAGTCTCCCTAAGGGGCTACAGTTGGGGATGATGGTAGTAAATTAAAAACTCAAACCATCCAAATTTAGTATTCCGTTCATTCTTTTGCCAAGCAGAGTTCATTTGTTTCTTATCCCTTGCTCGGAATGGTATCAGTCACCTTAGCCTGACTCTCAGGGGTCAGTGGCAGTGGCTGAGGACAAAGGGACACATACGGTGTGGGAACTGCTTGCTCATGTATGCTCTTGTGCTTGAGGAAAGAATACATGTTGCTCTCATACAGAAATTGCAGATCGTTCTTAAAGCAGATGTTGATAAATGTTTGTAGATTGTCACTTTTAATGCCACAAAGAGCACAGCACCATCTAATTTGACTTTTTTTTTTTTTTTTTTTTTTTTTTTTTTTTTATAGCACAGCCTTCTAGAACATAATGCCCTGAAACACCTCAGTCAAGCTTAGGAACTCTTCATATCTAGACTTAAGGCATTTGTACTTAAAATCGTTTTCCTTAAGCTTGTGTGAAATATTTATCATCCTTATATATAAAATGTCATTCTTATCTGTAGTATGTCTCTACTCATGTTTATTATATAATAAGGACTTCTCAGTGTGAGCTATTGACTAATTCATCAAATTCCCATTGAGTAAAAAATATCTTAAATGAGAAGTTCCTCAAAGGCTTGCAGACATCTGACTTTTATTCATTACACAAGAAAGGAACTGGGATCAGGGACTGTAGTTTACCATTAGGCTCAGAGCTGATGGACTCTGCAAATGAAGACTTGGAACCCACAATTGGACAACTTGATGTCAAGGATCGCCCATCCTGACAGCAGGTGGGAACTGGTTAGCCAGTTGCTGGACGCAGCCACTGACTTTGGAGCACTCCTGAGCCCGTGAGTTGGAATAGTTCCTTTTCCAAGTCCTCTTGGCAATGTTTTAAAGGCCAAATCCTTATTTAGCACACTGAGCCACACAACAGCGGATCTTTGTAGTCTGGTTGCCTGAATCTTGCTGTCCCAGTGTCCTGCAGTCGAAGTTCCTACTCCTGATAGCATAATTGCTAACAGGGACTTTGTCCATCTTCAGACCTGCTTCCCTGAGAAGCTGTCATTGCCTTCTCATGCTCTGTGCCAATAGACCAAGGAAATAGAGACCTTGCAAAATGGTTACAGAAAATATTTTTAAAAGTAAAAAAGAGTTACAGATCTCAGCTAAAATTGTGTAATCCTGTAAGAATTACAGAATTAAAGAATTAAAATTGTGTAATTAAAGAATTAAAAAATTGTGTAATTAAAGAATTAAAATTGTGTAATCATGTAAGACCTTCAATATCCTCCTCATCCTTGAAGGATTAAGTTTTTTGTAGATTAAAGGACTCTCCTAGCTTTCTGGAATTTACCTCCTTAGCTGTGGTAAGTGAATGGTTTTCTTCACTTGAACATGCATTCTAAAAGAGCTTTTCCCCAGGTGTTTCTCCTCCCACTTAGCTCCTAGGCTAATTAGCTCCATTGAGATTTGGGCTCTCAGTAATGCTCAGTAGTGATAACCATTGGCTGCTCAGCAAGAGCTTCCTCTGTGGGCACTGATAGCTACCAAGTGCCAGCTATAGTAGGAATGTCAAAAGCCACAGTAACTGGTAGTATTTGAGGGGAGTGGAGGGGCTGACATATAATAAGGAATTAAGTTAATAAAAGGCATTACTTGGTAAACATAGGGAGATATTCCTTCTCAACATGCGCACTCATCTTTCCAGGCTTCTAGGAGAAAAACTCCTACTATTCCTGTCTAAATAGACCATCTGCTCTGAGAAATGAGATTATATGTGGTTCTAAAACTGTGGATGGAAGGTATAGTGTTAGACATGTAGGACTCAGTATCCTGCTTCTGTGAGGAGCTTCTTTGGTTGTTCTGTAATCTGTCTTTCTTTGTCAGGATGTCTTTGAATAGCCTAGTCTGTCCTTTCCAGATAGTGGAATGATGCTGGGAGAATCTCTTCCACATAATGACAAGCAAGGAGATTTTTTTCTCACTTTTTTTTTAGTCTACTACATGACAATGTGACAGTTTTTTAGAAAATACATAATGTTTGGACTTGGCTTAGACTGAATATAATTTCAGATGAAAAACAGGACAGTAGCACAGCTTCTAGTGTCAGTCAAAATTCTCACTATTTCTTCCCAGTTTCCCAGGCATGGAAGCAGCCGGGACAGCTCTGCTTAATCCATCATAACCCAGGCATTGCTGTTCCCAGATTCCTGAGTCTGCTGGCTCACAAGATGGCACAGGGAGCCAGCAAGCAGTCTGTGTTGCAGGGATATTCCAGAGCCACAGACCCTCATGATGAATACTTACTTATACCTGGCTTTGTAACAGACAAAGTTAAAGTTCAAAGAATGGTCTATGTTCCTTTTGGAGACAGATCAGAGAGAGAGATTGTCATCCTCAAGTTACAGTGAACTTCATTCAGTGGTGTTTCAAGAAAGAAAATTTTGCCTGTTTAGTTTCAGGGTGAACAATCACTGTTAGAAATATTTTAAACCTTGTACTATAAATCCAGAGAAAGGAACAATGCATGAGAAGTTTGAAATGGAAAGCATGAAGTGAGGCTTTCATTTTATTAGCTTCTCTCTCAATGATCTCTTAATAACCAATTTTAACAATGTTTTCCTCTATTTTTTTTTTTTTTTATTGTACAGCTTTTTAAAAGAAGAAGAATTTGGGAAAGAATTTGTGTTGATATATATTGCTTGTTTAGTACATCTGTTCCCAGAATGCATACTATTCCCTGCAGCAGCATAAAATTATGCTTTGTTTCTGACAAACTGACAAACTCAGCAAAAAAAAGTAATGGCTAGAATAGTACTTTTTTTTTTTTTTTTTTTTTTTTTTTTTTTTTTTTTTTTT
>NC_048906.1:17171779-17190659 GCF_011077185.1 Oxyura jamaicensis | reverse complement strand
TTTTTTTTTTTTTTTTTTTTTTTTTTTTTTTTTTTTTTTCCCTCCCATGTGTTGATGCTAAGCCTGGATCTCTCTTTCTTGCTTTATGAGATTTCAACAAAGTTCTCTGGAGTTAGCTGTCATATTATTTACATAAGACACTTCAGCTCTGATGCTGTGGGAAACTTCTTATAAGAAGTACAGGCAGTTACACAACCAAACTCATGGGGTTTCTCAGTATCAGGCAAGTGCACCTGGAAACCTCAAGCATCTTCATTTAGTCAGCTTTCCATAAGGCTGAGGATTTTGCAAGGTCTTTGCTTCTTTTGTATCCCTCCAGAAAAGCATGTTGATGGACAGACTTTTCTCTGCATCCATGAAATGTTCCATAAAATTATTTGAATGTATTAGGGCATCCTCAGCCACCAGTAAATGTAACAGACAATCAGTGGTTTAAATCTTTGCCAGATAGAAAGCTGAAGTTTGAGACTAATTGCCCTTCAGACAGTAGGTTGCAATGTGGTCTCTTTCTGGAACACCCCCTGCACTTGCAGTTTGCCCTGAGCTCTATGTAAACTACTTTCAATGCATAGTGAGGGCTCAGGAACCAACCATTTTCCCAACACAATGATGAATGTCTCACACTGTTCCCAAAAGACAGAAAATCCTCTGTCCCTTCTGTCTTGGGGAATGATGATCTGTTGCATAGGGATATTGATGAGACTAATTAATGGTTGGGAGAAAACAACAACAACAACCCAAACAAACAAACAAACAAAAAAAACACTTGAAGATGTGGAGAACATTTCATTTCTTAGCTTTTTAATTTCCACTTATTTTTTACTTTATTTTCTATGTCTGTTCCATCCTAACTTGCTATTACTTGCCTTTTTGTTCCTCTTTTGCAGGGCTTGTTTTTCCCTCTCTATACAACTGGTGTGGTTTCAATGCCATCTTAAAGGCTTCTACTTCTGTAACTCATCTGTGAACCAATGTGAAATTTAAAATAAAATTTGTCCTGTATTCATAAGGAATCCTAAGAAAAGGAGGCTGTATTTCCTGAGTCTGGACTATATTTTTAGAGGTAAGTGAGTTATAAAACCTCTAAAATAGGAGGCTATTAGAATAGAAATGCTGACATGTTCCTGGAACGACCTGACTGGAACGACCTGAACTTAAAGTTCTCTGACAATAATGAGGAGTAGAGTAGAGTATCACTACAATAGCACAGTACTGGTATTTTCATTTTCAGTGCTAGAAGTTGAGCAGCTGGATTTCCTTGGTGGCTTTCCCTGGGCAGCCCTGTACTCAGCGGTGCGAAGTCAGCCCACAGCTGCCTGCAGGGACCCCCAGCTCCCTGAGCTGGCCACGTTCCTCAATGGATGCCAGGAGGAGATTACGTAGCGTGAGCCCAGCATGCAAACTGCTGCTTCCTGAACTATGGGACTATAGTTCTACTAGTAGATAGTTCTACTATCTACTATCTACTTCTACTATCAAGTGAATAAATTTACATGCAGAAACAGAAAATGTAGTATCTGCCAGCTTCTCTGAAGAGAGAAGCAATCCTCCTGCCTGTCCCAGCACGTTTCTGCAGCTGATACCTCTGGAGGAGAAGCACGGCAATCCTAACTGTGTATGTACCTCTGTGGTTTGGCACTAACCAACTTAACAGGTGTCACTTTTTATCCAAAGGTTGTGCAGAAGCTGGTCTCATATCTTCATAAATCCAAATTAAAATTACATTTAAATAGGCTATTTATTTTAAGGAATAAAACAGGCTGTTTATTTTAAGGCTATTTTATTTTTTATTTATCTAAGGCCCTCATCTTATACTTTTATTACTTGCATTGGTAACTATGTAGAGTAGCAGATGTAATTAGGTTAAAAATAGCAGTTGTCTGATGATGTTTCCTGAAACCTTTAGGATGTCTATTCTGTTTAGTATCAACCATGTGCAGCGAGCCGATCTCCTGCCCCTGCGATTGTAAACCAATGTCTGATTCTGCACTTGCAAGAAACTGCTCAAATAGGCACTCAGCTAAGGTCAAGGCAATTGATACTAACATGAGGATTTTCATACTAAGTGTACCCTTTTGAAGAGCGGCCTAAAATATCACCACTGGCTGAAGGGGAAATGCACTGCCAATTCCTGAGGAAGGATTAGCATACCCTTTCCTGTATCTGTGAGTCAGCTTTAGCTGGCTTACTGTGGTAAAGGAATTCGCAGGTGCCTTTGCACTGTTTCCCATGTCCTTGTATGAGAGATAATGAGGAAACAAGCTAGAGACAAGTGCACGGAGAAGCTAGACCAATTATAAGTTGTTATCGGCGCGTGCTGTAGTTAATTGCCTATACATACTCTGTGAGAACATGCAATAAAGGAGGACAATTATACTTGCATCGAGGTTGCATCGTTACTCGGGACCGTTTCCCGTTCCGACATCTGGTAGCAGAGGATGGTCCAGATAGTCCAGCTCGACTGAGTTCACCGAGACTGCGGTAAGCAGCTAGAGGAGGGGATTGGGAAAATAAACGGCTGAGAGGGTGCTGCTTGGCAGACACGGGTCAGGGTCGCTCCCTACCTCTCAGAGGAAGCACAACCATGGAAGTGGAGGCTGCTGCATTGTTGCTCACTGGAATACCCTCTAACAGAGGTATCGAGACAACGGAAAAGAAACTGATCAAATTGATCAAGTTAGGACAACGATGGGGACATTTTAGAGAGACTGCCTTGCTGTTCCCTGTTACGGAATGGTGGGAGTTCGGGAATACCATGTGGGAAAGGACTATAACGGGGGATTCAAGAGATGAAAAGGAGGTGAAAACTGTCTGTGAGTTGTGACGAACGGTATTAGAGACACTAAAGGCTATGGAGGCGGAGAAGGAGGTTGCATCTGTTAACACATCTGTTAACATCTGTTAACACTAGGAGTGGCAGCCCTTGCGGAACTGTTGCTGACTTTTAACGCGCATTGCGGGCGAGAACTCAGGGGATGCCCCTCTAAATCAGGCGGAAGTCCCGCCGGACCCACCATCGGGCGCGGAAAAGACGGAAGTTGGCAGGGCCAGGTCAAAGCAGAGATCTGAGCCGCCTGCGGAAGTAACACCCCAGGACACCCAGGGGGGACGTCCTGCACCGCCCACAGGAGAGGGAGGAGAGGCGTGCCGACCTCCGCCCTCGGCTCCGCCGCTGCTGCTGCCCCCCCGCCACCACCCCCTACCCCCGGGCCGCCCTCGAGCCTCCCTCTCTGCTTCGCTCCGCTGCGTCCGCCGAACCGAGCGGCTCTGCCGCTGTTGTTGCTCCCCACCCCCGGGCTGGCCCCCTCCCTCAGCCCGCCAGTCTGTCTGCTGGCGCTGCCGACGGCAGCTCGGCCAAGGCTTCAAACTTCCTACCCCAGATCCGTGATAACTTCTTATGTTTTTTTCTAAAACAAAACAAAAAAAAATGAAAAAAAAGGAGAGGAAAAAAAGAAAGAAAATGAAAGAAAAAGAAAGAAAAAAGAAAAAAAGAGAAAAAAAGATAAAATAAAAAAGAAAAAAAAAGAAAAAAGGCAAAAAAGAAAAAATAGAAAAAAATAAAAAGAAAAAAAGGGAAAATTAAAAAAAAGGAAAAAAAGAAAAAATAAAGAAAGAAAATATAGAAAAAAGGAAAAAAAAGAAAAAAGAAAAAAAATGAAAAAATAAAAAGGGAAAGGAAAAGAAAAAGAAAAAAGAAAAAAGGACAAAAAGGAAAAAAAAAAGAAAAAAGAAAAAAAAGACAAAAAGGAGAAAGAAAAAAGGAAAGAAAAAAAGAAAAAATGAAAAATGAAAGTGAAAGAAAAAGGAAAAGAAAAATAAAAAGGAAAAAAAAGAAAAAAGGAAAATAGAAAAACAGAAAAAATGACAAAAAAGAAACAAGGAAAAAAAACAAAGAAAAAATAGAAAAACAGAAAAAATAGAAAAAAATAAGGGAAATAAAGAAAAAAAAGAGGAAAATGAAAGAAAAAAGAGAAAGAAAAAATGAAAGGAAAAAAGAAAAAAGGAAAAAATGAAAAAAGGGGAAAGAAAAAGGAAAAAACGAAAAAAGGGGGGAAAGAGAAAAAAAAGAAATAAAAGGGGAAAATGAAAAAAAAAGAAAAAATAGAAAAAAATAAGAAAAATAAGGGAAAGAAAGAAAAAAAGAGGAAAAGAAAAAGGAAAAAGAAAGAAAAAAGGAAAGGGAAAAAAAAGAAAAAAGAAATAAAATGAAAAAATAAAAAAGAGAAAGAAAAAGGAAAAATAAAATAAAATAAAAAGGGGGAAAAAAGAAAGAAAAATAAAAAGGCAGGAAAAAATAAAAAAGGAAGAAATAAAAAAAGACAAAGTAAAAAAAATAAAAAAGGGAAAGAAAAAGGAAAAAGAAAAGAAAAAAGGAAAAAAGGGAAAGAAGACAAAAATAGAAAAAAAGGAAAATAAAAGAATAGAAAAAAGAAAGAAAGAAAGAAAAAGGGAAAGAAAAAAAAAGAAAAGAAATTTAAAAAAGAAAAAAAAGGAAAAAAGGAAAGAAAGGAAACAAGAAAAAGAAGGGAAAAAAAGAAAAAGAAAAAAGGGAAAGAAAGAAGAGGAAGAAAAAAGGGGGGGGAAGAAAAAAAGAAAGAAAAAGGAAAAAAGAAAAAATAAAGAAAAAGGAAAAAAGAGAAATAGAAGAAAAGAGAAATAGAAGAAAAATAAAAAGAAGGAAAAAAGAAAAAAAATGAGAAAAAAAGGAAAGAAAAAGAAAAAAGGGAAAGAAAAAATAATAGGAAAAAAGAAAAAAGAAAAAGAAAAATAAGGAAAAAAAGAAAGAAGAAAATAATAAAAAAAATAAAAAAGAAAAAAATATAAAAAATGAAAAAAATGAAAGAAATAGAAAAAAGGGAAGGAAAGAAAACAAGAAAAGAAAAAAAGGAAAAGAGAAAGAAAAGGAAAAATGGAAAGAAAAAAAGAGGAAGAAAAAAGAAAAAAGAAAAAAAAAGAAAAAAAGGAAAGAGAAAAAAGAAAGAAAAGGGAAAAAAGAAAAATAAGAAAAAAAAGAGAAATGGAAAAAAAAAGAGGGAAAAAGGGGAAAAAAAGAAAAAAGAAAAAAAAAGAAAGAAGGAAAAAAAAAAAGAAAGAAAAAAAGCCTTGCCACCCCCTATATCTTTTAGACATGTTGGCAATTTTCATCCAGATCCATCTGGTGGCTGAGAGGGCAAGGAGGGGAAAAACAGCTGAGACAAATTATACTTAAAGAAAGACAGGAAAATTGATTATGAAAGGATCTCCTGATTTTTAAAGGGGAAAAAAAAAAAAAAAAAAAACTCAGTAAATAAACCAAGAAAAGTCAAAAAATGTAATAAGACTGCTATATATGGGAGGCTTTTATAATGCTTGTGCACAAGGGGCCAGACAATGAAAGCAGGAGAAATGGAAACATTTGGACTGAGGTGTCATGGGCTTAATAGGAGAAGCTGAATAAATAGACGAACAGCCCATATAGCTCAGAGAAACTGTGGAAGCTCCTATAGCAACAAAATAACTGCTAGGAGCAATTTAGAATGAAATTGATTTCTTAGGGAAAAAAAAATAAATGTGCACAAGTCAGTCCAGAAAAGGGGTGAGTTGTTAGAGGGAACAATCTACACTTTCCCCTAGATCCAATTAATCAGTGTCCTCCTTTCACTGAGGCACATGAAATGTCACAGTTTCTTCTGGGGGTGAAACAGTACTTGCTGAAGGGACTAAAAGGCTGCCTGCAGAGGCTTGAATGTCCGAGTAGTGGTGCAGAGGGGATATTGAGGAAAACTTATTTACCAGTATTTCATCTCCCTTCCCATTACTTTTTTCCCAGGAGGTAGGGCAGCTCCAGCTTGAGCTTTGGGCTCAGAGCCTAGTGCCAGCCAGCCCACCAAAGGGGCCTTGATGATTTTCTGCTGAATAAAAACTAGAAACCTGATTGATTTAATGTCTATCCAAATCAGTTACTTCGAACAACACCAACAGAAAAAGAAAAAAAAAAGACCAAGGCAAAAGCATTCATTGGCAACAAATATAATATTCTTTTTAAAGCAAGAAGAATTTCATCTGGATTTTGCTGTTCATTAATGCCTTATTGCTTTTTGCTGAGCCAACTGGATTCAGTTTGTCAGGACCAAAGCCCTCTGGTGTAAAAGAGAATGAAAAATGAATGTAGAAAAGCAAACAAACATGTTTTCTTTCCACTCAACTGTTCTATGTATCTCTTCTGTTTAATGTAGCCTTTTAAAACGCTTATATGCTTTTTTCATCCCCTTTCCATAAACCTTTATGGTGAAGGATTTTTCTGTCCTTACTAAAATAAGGGCAAAAGTTTAAAAGAAAATAGAAATATAAATAAAAGGAAAATAGCAGTCTTCAGATAGAGCTGATTTGCCCCAGGAAAAGCAGCAGCTTTGCAATGTGTACATTGTCATCAGAAAGGCAGAAATTTATAGAAGTATGAAATTACGAGCAGGAAGATCTTGACTAGAAAAATACACTAGGTCTCAGAGTATCTGTTCTTTATTGCTGGCCTGAGTCTTCCTAGAACTCAGAATTCTCTGGAGACCTCTTTTGACACTAAAATACATTAATGAGAGGTTTCATGCTGCATTCCCTTCATTAATTCTGTTCACAAAATGCCCCCAAAGCAAAATATCATAAAGAGGATGTAAGGCTGGATGAACTAGATTAGATACTATTTAAATCAACAAGAAAAAAAAAATCTGCTAAGCACAAGTCCTCTGGAAGTTCAGAAGTTTTAGTTAAGACTAGCTAACAGCTCCTCTGTTTTTGTAATGGCATCTATATAATGGTTAAGCTGAAGTAAAAGTGGCAAGGCTGGTAATTTCTATACTTATTTGATGGAGAAAATACTGTGAATTTTGTGTCTGTTCTTAACCAATTCAAACAGCAGATGGAGAATTTCCTCCTCATGCGAACCTTCACCCCTGGTGTATGTGAGACAGTATTCAGTTTTCTTAAACACTTGCTCCTCGTTTGCTTTTCAATTTAGCTAAACTTTAACTCAAATTGTGGATTCTCTTAAGAAGGCTTTAAAGAGTAATTGTGTTGAAGTGCTAGGGCAGAGCTGAACCATACCCAGCAGATGGCTGGGTCTTTGTGAACATTAACTGATGTAATCAATGGTAGGTACGGTAGACAGGAGGAGAGAGGGTAGGAGATAAAAGAAGTAAAGCTCTTTCTATATTTACAGGAAGCTGAAGTTTAAGCACTGGTCTGTTCTGGACTGGACAGGGAGGCTGGGATGAATGGGCACAGGAGATCTGGGCATTAGAAGTGCGGCAGTGGCTGGTCCGTCCTCTTAGATGTCAGAAGAGGCAGGGAGGTACACTGGGGAGAGATGGGAGGGGGCTTGCAGAGTGGTAGATGTCCTCGGGAATTAAAAGTAAGAGGCAATGAAGTTTGCTTCTGGTCTCAAGGCCATAACCGTGCTATGAAAGCATTCAAGTCAACTAAGAAAAGCAGGGCTGTATTAGCAGAGGGAAAGAGCTGCTCATAGCATGGCATTGCTGGAACGTTATTCTCCTTCCTTGGGCCTGAAATAAAAGTGGAAGCAGGTCACTTCTCTTCTTTTGGGTGGGTACTGGTTCACATGTTAACCAATCAAATCAGCCTCTTATTAAATATTTCCAGAATAATAGGAGGATAATGAGGCTTGCTCATAAATAGCTGTCAAAAATGACTTTCGATCATCAGTGAGTTGTTTTAACTTGACTCTGTTATAGGTGTGGCAAATGGCAAGGAAACCTGGTTCTGTTACCTCGGAGGCATAGCTCTTAGCTTTTGGCTAACACAGAGGCACAGCGGGTTTGTTCACTCTGACCCTAACCTGTCTGGATGTGACTATTCATCAGCTTGGTTTGACTCAGGCTGTCTGTCAAGTGTTCCCCTCTCCTGGAGTGATTGTGTGGTGTTAATAAACCACTGTGTTTGCTTACACAGCAATTAGCAATGTGCACCATGCTCTATTAAAAATAGACTAGCATGTTTATTTTCAAATTTTCAACTGAAAAGTGCCGAACGTGGGTTTACTGTTTTGGGCTTATCAATCCACCTACATAACAGAAACATAAGATGTGAAGGGTGTTCTGTTGCTTTGTCTGCAACTTCAATAAACATGTGCCTGATGTTCCTTCTGTATGTTAAGAATGTCTTCAACTGAAATGATGATTTATAGGCATCATAAGGAGATAGGCTGTTATGACCACATAATTTAAACCATGAATAATTAAGTCATTCTGAGCTCTGAAACACTCTTCTCTTCCCTAATGTCCAGCAGATGTGAATAAATACATTATGTGGATCAGTTCTTTGTTACTAGAGTTGTGCCTACAAGAATTAAAAAATAGGGTGATTGGAGGAGAACAAAAGCTTCCAAATAATTGTGAAGATACTAGTTCAGTCCTAAGTGCAATGGATTTATATTTGTAAAATATTCCCATTTCAAATGCATTTTATTTGTTTTTAAGCCAATTAAATTTTGGTTTTGTTAGACTGCTTGGTGAGAGAATAGAACTGTATTGGACTCGGAATCCAATATTTATAGAGCTGTGTTGTTCTAATGTGCTTTTCGGTAGTATCCGACCTACATAGCGGGTAGGTCAAGCTGTATTGGCTCTACCAGTACAGATGCTGTGTTACGTAGAGCTTCGTACACTTCAATCAATAGAGAGGTTTTTAATTAAACTACTCTCGTGGCTGTTGGAAGTTTGTACATTTTCAAAGATAATGCGCATTTGAAGCATTATTCTATAGTTCGAACATTTTTTTTTCTGACAATAAAATACCTTTGAATCCTGTCATTTAGATGATATAATAATGACAGCCTTTTTGAACAAACTATCTCAAAAATTAGCTTTTTTTTTTTTTTTTTTTTTTTTTTTTTTCCCTTTCTCTGCTTTCAATACAAAGTTTAACTCCAAATGTAGATATTTGGACTGAGAAGTTCAGACCACTAGGAGCTTGTTTTATATCTAGTGTTCTGTAATTGCCAGGAAAGGAAGTACTTGGTTCCTAACTCTTACATTTACCTCTGCTGTTACATTGTCTTTTAGTCATAAAGATTTATTTTGTCTGGACCAGCTCCAAACTAAAACTTATTTTTACAATCTCAAATGATGCCACTATTTTCACAAAAAAAATGATTATTTTGTGTTTTAGGGAGCAGCTGTACCTAGACAATATATAATTTTATACATTTGGAGGGAGGACCCTATTTTGATGATATGTATCTAAAATACTGTACTACAGCTGACAAATTATTTGTAAACTATAGCTCACCATCATTCAGGTCAGATCAGAACTATAAATACCATCTGCAGTACTGTGGGGAAAGAGTAGATCTGAAATGTTAATCAACCTGTGACTGAAGACACTCATTGCGGCATTTAAACTTGATGGAGGGGCGAGGAGGGTGGGAGAAAGGCAGGGGAACAACATGATATCTACTGCAGACAAGTTGTCTCATGACACAGGAGAAAGCCTGCCTTTTCTGTGGGATCCCTGGGGGAGCCCCCAGGTTGAAGCCATTTGGACTCTTCAAGTGTAAAATAATTATTTTTTTCTGAGAAATGCATTGCTTGCCAAACTGTCCTTAAAATATTCTGTGAAAACAAAGAAACAAACAAAATCAAACACAAACCACCTAAAATTTAAGTGCAGAGGAGTAAAAGATTTAATTTTCTTGAATTAGCTACAGAAGAATTTTAAGCCTGCTGTGTGTCACTATAGCCTTTCAAGTGCTATGATAATAAAGCTATATTTATTCTCTTCTCTCTCCTCATCCACTGCTTAAAATATCTCAGCCAGCTGAATGGATTTGCATTTTCTGCTTTGTAGAATTTGGTAAGAAAGTGTTTGGTCTGTGGAAGGTGCCCAGAACTTGCCTAGCCTTGCTCTATGCAGGAATCAAGTTTAGCACCAGTGGGATCAGGCAGTAGAAACACTGCATTTGTTCTATTTTTGTCATGCTACAAGGTCTAGAGTCTTTTAAACCAAAGTTTGAAATATATTTTTGGTACTATCACTGTGTAGTTTCCTTTCTGTGGAAAATAACATCAGCCCTATTTTGTTTTCCAGTCAGTGCCTAAAGGGACAATGTTTTCATTTGTTACCTGCTATTTATGGCATGAGCGAGGATAATTAAGCCCTTTAAACAACTTGGCAATTTGTTTCTGAAGGTCACAAAGCTTCATTTGTGAGGTCTAATTTTTCAGGATGTGGAAGGAAAATTAAAAGTGAAGTCTGCTATATTATGTCTACATCTAAGGCACTTTTGTGTAGATTTTCAGGCATATAGGATTTATACAACAATTTTTCATTAACAAAACTTTAAACTAAAAAGTACATTTTCATTTAAATTAGGCCTCCATTATTGAAATGGTGCACACAGATCCGTTATCACGTGTATTCCTTTTAAAGGATTAACTGGAAAGAACATGAGACCTGTGATGTGCTTCTAGTGCAAATGCTCCCCACATGCATGACTGGGCCTCTGCTTGGAATGACTGTGGAAAACAGTGAAATATTTGGAGGCTGTGGTGGGACCCAGTGTAATCAGTACATCCAATGTACAGATAAATGCACTGTGAGTGAAGAGGCGAGTCTTCATTTCAGATCTGGCTGCCCAAGCTCAGTGTGAAGCCATGCTGAACTTCAGGTTTCAGATGACACCTTTATAAGTGATGCGTAGATATCAGAAATACCAATGCACTGTGCATTTGTTTGACATTAGCAAAGCTTTTGCCTCAAATTTGTCATAGCCAGGTTATTGTTCATAAGGTATATATATGAACCAGGCGCATCAATATAAACTTACTTTTCAGCTGATACGAAGAACAATAGCTCATTTCACATGAGAGAGGAAATGTCTTTGATAGGTCTCTAACTTCATTTTCTGTGAAGTTGACAGGGAGATCTCCCAGAGTCTGGGTGAGGGATGTGGCAGTGTGCTCCCCCTTCTGCACAGGTGACACCTGCCCTCCCAGCTTAGAATAACAACCTTCTGGCATCGTTTTGCTTAAATACATAAAGCACTTTGTAGGGATGCAGCAGATTAAATCATGTTGAGAGACTCTACATTAAATATTTTTCACTGTGGCATTGAATACGTAATTACTAGTTACAGCTCTGCTGCTGAGCATTTGAATCTTCTTCATATAAAGAGCATACGCATGAATGCTCATGGGATAATTACATTTAACATTGTAAATGCCCAATTGCTCGATGGATATTCTTCAGTTTTCTTAATCTACATTCTCCAACTGCACCAAAAGCTCTAGCTTACTGAACTTTGATACAGCCACATTATGTAGCATCTGTATCCAACCAAGGTCATGTTGGCCATCTCATACCATGGAGGAAAACATCCTTCACTTGTTTCTTTTTATCCATTGTTTTGTGGAGAAACGTGTGAAGGCAGAAAAGAAATTACTCAGCGTTTGCCTTTGAATAACATTCTTATGCTTCCTTTGTGCTTTGAAACGTGTTTCAAATTGGGTAAAACATTTGTCTGGGAGTCTTCCTAAATGTCTTGAACTGATTGCAATAATTTTGAATTTAAATTGTAATTGCTTTTCCTCATCCTTTCCTAATGTCCTTATTACCCTTGCAAAGAGAGGTGTTCTGTACTCAACAAGTCTTAAAACAACTTTCCAAAATCTGATTCAAGAAATCAGGTAGTCAATAGTACAGGCACTAGCTCCAGTCTGCAGCACCCTGTGAGCGCAGGTGGACAGGCGAGCGCCACAGTCATGCAGATTTTCGGGGCACTGGTGGCATTGCCTATTCCATCTATTCAACTGGAGGAATGTTTTTTATTTTTATTTTTCCTTCTTTGTCCTGCATATTTTTGCTGTCTGGCACTCACACCAATGCCATGAGCAGCAAATGTCCAAAACCAAAATGGCTAAGTCTGGGTGTCAGTTCTTGGTGCTTTACAGATATTCTCCCCTCTGAGTTTGTTGCTTCTTCCTACATTTGCAGCTGCATTCTGGAGATTGCTGCAAAGATTATATCTGATCTTAAAGAAGATATCTGGCACACAGATATCTTCTTTATGCAAGATGAAAAAAATAGTCAAAATTACCTTTGATCAATAAGCCAATGACAGAAAGGGTTATTTTTCAGCTTTTCTGTCAGTCCCTTAGGAAGAAGTGTTTTGGAGTATGTGTGAAATCCAGTATTGTGAATATCAAGTATCCTCAAAAGTCATAACTAGATAACTTTCAGGGTGTACAAAAGGAGGAAACCAAGCCATGCCAAATCCTCCTAAAGTAAAAAATTCTGATTTTGAAGAGAGCTAGAAGTTCCACTGCAGAAGGTTGCACTTTCACTAAGATACACTGTTCTAATCAGAGCTCAGGCAATGCTGTTCCCCGGTGCTGACAACTCCTGTGTCAGTCTCAATTACTCAGTCGTCCTCAGGAATGTAATGTGAAACGTAACAGGTGGCAGTTTGTGAGTCAATAATGTAGACAGTAAAATGTGCATCACTGAGGAGTCTTCTAAGGAAAGCAAGTGTGTATAAAATAATCTAGGAATGACCTTGATTTACATCCAGAAATCTCCTAAATGGGATGGTATAACATACCTCACCTTTCTTATTTTTTATTCAATTTCCTGTCTCATTCCTCAGTAATATAATGTACATAAGCCTCTAACAGATTGAATATGCTTCATTTCCAGCTATGTAAGCAATGATGAAATGGCAAAGATAAAAAGAAGCATTCTGAGGGCTTGTGGCTTAGATGTTAAAATGGTAGAAGTGTGATTTCTGGATTTACAGTCACCTTTCAAACCTATTGGCTCCAGTTGCCTCACCTGCACACAAGGATGGTACTCAGTGTTTTTGTGCTGCAGCTGGTGAACCTCCACAGTTAGAACACAGATGGTCAAAGTTTTCACTGCTGCAACTGCATTTTTTTTTCACTGTAGCTATTTGTTATTCTGCAGAAAAATGTGTTCCAGAAAGTGCCATGGAGATGAACTCATTACAAGAGTGTAACCAGTCTGATAAGCCCTCCATGTCTGCTATGGGTGATTGTATATTGGCATTGTGAAATGCATACACTACTTAGAATAATGCTAGAGGCCTTTAATATAGAAGCACGAAGTCAGTGTCTTGGGACTTGCATTTCTTTTTCAAATGTCTGTGATAAATAGATCATCTGAAAATAATTTAATGCTCTCTCATCTTGCCTTCAAAAGCTGTTAGGAAAGGGCAGCTGCTAGTGCTTTTCTGGCAAAGGGCCAAGAACGTTTATAGAAGAAAAAAAATCCTTGTAAACCAGCTAAGTTTAGTGGCCGTGGTGCCTTAATACAAGGGGGGTCAGAGATCAAGGTGAGGGTGTATAATTTGAGTTGCTCAGTTATCTGCTCACTCTCTCCCTCCAGAAGCACCTCCACGCTTGTGTAGCTCTGCAAGCATTGCTGGCTGCTGCAGCAGCAGCAGGAAGCCTTGGGAACCAGCATGGCTCGCCTGGACCAGGGAGGGCAGTGGGTTTAAGGCAGGGAGGAAAACACCAGCAGTGTTACAGAACAGAGATCAGATTCCTGATTCAGATTATTCAACTGAAGAAGTGCTGCCAGAATGACTGCCAGATTTTTTTGGTCTGGCTGAGTCAGAAGTAAACCTGGGAGGAGCTCACTGTATGTTGAAGGCTTCTAAAGGGTTCAGCTAAATACTGTTAGTTTGTAAGGTCTAGCTTTTAAAGCCTGCTAGTTTTAAATTCAAGTGTACGCTAAGAATGCTTGTTCTTTTTGTGAAAAATCCCGAGAAAGAAAGCATAACAGCATTATGCTTATTAAAGTCTCTTCTGTGCTTTATTTTTTTTAAAGTGTAATTTAGTTATGACAAACCTAAATGTGCTATTTTTTTTTCTTCTGTTTGTTTGTTTGTTTGTTTGTTCATCACCTCCAGCTGGAATTTGGCATGTAACCTGTTTATCTGAACATTTTTCTCTTGCTCTTTGGGTATCCCATACACACACAGGCATGTGAAATCGCACACAAGTAGACAATCTAACCAGTCACTCAGTCTGCTGTATCTTAAAGCCTTTTCCTAAAAAGGTATTAATATCACTGCTCAATTTGTCTTTTCTGGCTGCAACATTACATTGCGATACTGTGACTCACGGAAAACTGACTCCACAATCAGTAAGATTGTAAAGTAGGTATGTTTATTCAGCGCTGGGCAGCACGGGGGGTAGTCCCACTAAAGTCGTGCGCAACAATTTGCTCGCATGCATTCTCGTTTATCCCCTAAAATATTACATATGCATTAAGTTTCGCAACACACCTATACATATTCACTTCCTAGCTCCGCCTAGCCCAACTTCATATGCTAATTATCTTATCAGTCCTTCTGCGCTTGTGTAGTATTCTCTGGTGGCCGTCCGGGTGGTCGTCAGGTGGTCATCAGGATGAAGTAAGACGTCTTCCTCAGAGTTGAACTTTTAACCGCGTCTCCCTGCGCATGCTCCCTGAGCCCTTGGTCACAATCTGAGCCATAAGGTTGGTTTGATCCGGTTCTTGGGGTCCGAGGGGCTCCTGTTATCTTGAGGCCTTGCATGTTTATCTTATCCTTTGTAAACAGTCCTCCTTATCTTTGAGCCCTTGCTCACAGTCCGAACAATAAGGTTACATTCATCTGGTTCTTGGAGCCCCAGGGGCTCATCAGGAGGCCTAGGCTCAGCATAGGCCCAGTACATTGCAAATGTAGCACATATTAAACAATGAGTGTTGTCCATATATTTATTCTTAATCAGTCACTCTCTAATTTCTAATCCCGTGTTTCAGTCCCCCCTTTTCTGGAAAATCTTAGTAAATTATTTTACTTAATATAAAATTTTTCTTCCCAATCTCTATGAGATGTATCCCTCAATGCCTTGCCATGTACTTGCCAGCTTCCATGTCAAGGAAGCTAATATCGCCATTCGTTGTAACAATTTCCAATTCCAAACAAGCATTAAAAAAGACAATATTAAACTTATACCAACTAATACCAATAAAACAATAATTGGGTGACATAATGTGTTCAAAATTCCGGTTGCAGTTGGCCACCATCCAGAGAGGGCATCCCACCAGTTGTGATTTGTGTCTTGTTTTATTCTCTGCAAAACTCTGTTTATTTCCTTTGTATCATGATGGACAGTGATTAGAGTCTTCTCTCCATTTTCCTGAATGCTTTTTAAAATTTTGATCAGGTCTTGGTGTTTAACTAGTTGCTTCACTAATGTGAGGTTCATCCCAATAGGTGTAGGTAATAACTTGTGATATATTGTGTTGTTAGACTTGATCAACTGGTGGGATACCAGTGGTGCGAAATATAGAAAATCACATCCGATGATTCTAACAAAGTTACAAATACAAAAGTTAGAATGATTCCTGCTAGGGAGAGTTATATTCTCCTTATCTACTTCTACAAAAGCACAAGCAGTTCTTAAACACACACAGCCTTGACCAATATATACAAGCACAGTCTTTTGACTAGTATTTGGATGAATTTCAAAGTGGCAAACATCTTGCTCAGTGTCAAGACATACATCCTGAGCATCAATTGTGTCGCTTTCACAAATAAATCCTTGTTGTTCCCACATGATTCCAGATTTATAGACTGCCATTTCCCATTCCCCATCTGTGCCCATGTTCTGTGTTCCGAAGGATAGAGTACTGTCTCCTCATGGTTTAATCCTAGTGCAATGATGGGGTGGATAACATAAACTGTGGCATTACGTCTAGTAAGCACAAAGGCAGTAGCCACATTAACAATGGGATCATAGGTAAAATTTACCAGAGTCCACCAAGACAGGAATTTCCTCTCAAAATCATTGGCATTGTCCCAAACAGTCTTTCGGACTTCAACCGGGAAAATGCCTTCAGTTCCTTCCCTAATGATCAAGGCAGCTGTTGCCTGCATCCATAACTGTGCTTGTATACAACTAAGAGCTAAAGATACATTATCTTGAACCGTACTAAGTGCATCTATTATTAGTTTGTGGTCTTGGTCTTCAGCCTTTTCCCATCTTGGTAACACCTTTGACACTTGCCATTGGCTAGTTCCCAATGCCAATAAGGATGATTGTAGGGGCTGTTTTAGTTTGGTCAAATCACTTGTTGCTGTGGCCAACTTATTCATTAATATTTCTGAATCAATTCCATTTAAAACCCCTAATCCTGTTCCTAGCATTCCAGTTAAGTCTCTTCGTTTCCTATCCCTGAGGTGTGCCTGCTTTTGTGACCATATCGTCCAGCCAAAAACAGCTAATTGCTACAGTCTGTGTTAATATAAAATTATACCAACAATCTAATTTACCTGGGTGGATACAACCTTCTTATTGGCCACTTTTGGAAATTGGTTTTACTAAAATCTTCGTTACTTTCTCGTGGGTCGTTCCATTAATCATTCGGCACCCTATTTTAATTTCATCCCCTATGGTTCTTTGGTGTGTCCACTCTTCCCCTAATTTTTGCCATTCTGATGGAAATGGTCACCATTTGTTCACCAAACAACCACAACTTCTAACTTTCCATTAATGCTCTTATCCTCTATTGTTAAGGCTTCGGACCAAGGCCACTCACCATTCTCTATTGTCATAGAGGCACCTTCCAATTCTTGAATCACAATTACAACTATAAGCCACAAAAATAAAATGATTCTGTTAACTAAATTTTCTGCTAATTATATTACTAAATACTCCCGACCGTAATGTCCTCATTTTGTTCGACTAAGCTTCAGTTTCAGTTCACTGTCACCCGGCGCTACTTACCAGGGGGCTTCTGGAGCTTTCTTCACTCGAGAATGGTGAATCCAGGCACTCTGTTCCTTGATCTTAATTGCGGTGAAGGTAGTAAGGAGCACCTGGTATAGTCCTTCCCACTGTGGTTTCAAAGTTTTCTCTACAAGAGACTTAGCTACCTTTCAGGCTTTGGCAGTCCTCTGCCAAAAAAGAAAACCTCTGGCCATCCTGAAAAGGTATCTGTTAACACCAGTAAATATCAACACCCCCCCCTTTTCTTGGAAGTTTAGAAAAGTCAATTTGCCACTCTTGCCCAGGCCCATGGCCTTTTCCAATTTGAACCGGTTTTGGTTTGGGGGCATTTTTGGGGTTAGTCTGGAGACAAAGATCACATTAAGTTATTTGAGTGATGGTAGCATATAAGTTCCTGGCAATAATTTTTCCAATTAGATAGTTATACAAAGCATCTATTCCCCAATGTGTTTTCTGGTGTTTTTTTCTTTACCAGTGACTACAATAAATTGGAGGGGATGACTAGCTTCCCCTTCCCTTCTTTGGTAATAGCCCATCCCTCTTGGTTTATTTTCCCTTTTGACTTTTGATTAATTTTCTATCCTTTTTGTTATATACAGGCTTACCTTCAAGGGGAATCTGCCCATCTGGAATCAGGGCTCCTTCAGTTGCTACCTCACCTTCTGCTGCTTCTTTTGTCTCTCTGTCCGCCAGATCATTTCCTTCCTCCAATTCTGAGCTCACCTTCTCTTGTGCCTTAATGTGCATGATTGCTACCTTTTCAGGGAGCTGAACCGCTTCCAATAATCGCATTATCTCTTTCACATGTTTGATGTTTTTCCCTTGTGAGTTCAACAGTCCTCTTTCTTTCCAAATGGCTCCGTGTGCATGTACAACCCCAACTGCATATCTCGAGTCCGTATAGATGTTTATCTTCTTTCCTTTTGCCATTCCCAAGGCATGGGTCAGAGCAATTATCTCGGCCTTTTGTGCAGAGGTATCTGTTGGTAAAGGTCCGGACTCTATTACCTCTTTGCAAGTGGTAACTGCATACCCAGCATGTCGTTTTCCGCTGATGACATAGCTGCTCCCATCAGTAAACCAGATCTCCACATCATCAAAAGGAGTATCCTTCAGATCTGGACGGCTGGAGTAGGTAGCTTTGATGGTCTCCAGCCAGTCATGATGTACTGGTTCCCCTTGGTTTCCACTGAGGAAAGAAGCGGGGTTGACAATGTTAGTTACCACTATTTCTATCTACCATGATAGCTTCGCATTTCAAGAACCTTTGTGGGGAAAGCCAGTGACCGCCTTTCACTTCCAGCACTGCAGACACTGTGTGAGACACTAGCACAGTTATTTTCTGGCCCAAGGTGAACTTGCGTGCTTCCTGGATATTTAGCACCACTGCTGCAACAGCTCTGAGGCCATCCCTTGGCAGCAGCATCCAGCTGCTTAGAAAAATAAGGAACTGCCCTTCGATATGGGCCCTGGTCCTGTGCTAGTATTCCCAGGGCAATCCCCGTCCAGGCCACACATGCTTCTTCTGTCTGGGTGGTTATGAGGAGGTCATCTACATACTGCAACAGCCTGCCTTCTCCTGATGGGGCTTCCCAGGTCTCCAAGTCCTTTGCAAATAGTTCTCCGAACAAGGTGGGTGAGTTCTTAAATTCCTGAGGCAACCTTGTCCATGTGAGCTGTGTTTTGCGCCCACTCTTAGGGCTTGTCCAATCAAATGCAAAGGTTTTCTGGCTGGCTTCATGGAGAGGGAGGCAAAAGAACGTCTAAAATGGTAAACCAAGTTAGTTCTGGTGTTAAGCATTTTAATCAATTATCAGGCTAATTCCTTCTCTGTCTTCCTTTTCAAGGGGTACTGTTTAATTCTGACTGGCTGTTTTCCTTCCTTAAGTTTAATTTGTATTGGAAGTGCTTTTTTTTTTTTTTTTTTTTTTTTTTCTTCACCTTCCCTGGTACATTAGAAGATCATACTCCAGAAAACACTTGACTTAGGATTTCCTCACTAATTTCCTCTTTGGTCTCAATAGCTGTCAATATCAAACTCAACACTTCCACGTATCTTTGATCATTTACCTCCAGAATAATCTCCCCATTTTTAAATGAAATGGTTGCTT
>NC_048906.1:17154109-17166779 GCF_011077185.1 Oxyura jamaicensis | reverse complement strand
AACATGCAAGGCCTCAAGATAACAGGAGCCCCTCGGACCCCAAGAACTGGACCAAACCAACCTTATGGCTCAGACTGGGGGCTTATTTTAGCATACATTGTCACTAAATGAATTTGCTGTGTTAGCATTGATCCCTGTGGAGCCAAACAAGTCCCTTACAGTTCCAAGTGCAGCTAGAGCAAGTGGAAAGTGAATAGATTCAGCTGAGGGCAAAATTAATCCCAGTATTTGCAGAAAGGGAAGGAGTGGTACATTTGTAATTCTTGGGAACAAAAAAATGTTTTGAATTAGTCACAGGACATTCGGTATCTTAATAGGAAAATTTGAGGCTCTTATATAAATCTCTAGCTTGTTCAGAAATTTGTATGCAAGACAGAAGTAAATAGGCTGAGCTAACAATTCGGCAGAAATCTCAGCATTCTTGCTGATTTCAAAGGATTGGTTATGTGCAATTATATGTTTTTGATAAACCCCTACTGAAGACTGAATTGGAAAAATAAGGTGGAAGATTATTTCATTGTTGGCACAGGATTAATTTTATATCCAAAGCCTGAACATAGATTTTCTTTAAGTGTCACAGGCATCACCGGGGTTAGTAAGGAAGGCATAGAGTCGTTTGGTATTTTGAGCAAACCCTTTGTAGGACTCTATGGCTAATTTATGCTTTTCTTGTTTATTTTCAAGGACAGATCATAAGAAAGTCTTCTGAATCCGAAGGCACCTTTATTGGAAGAGAGACGTGTTTGGTCTCTTCATTGCACAACTCTTGTGTAATGGGAAAACTCATGCCACAGTTTTGCAGGCACACAAGCTCAAAGATTTAAGAAACTATTCCCAATTTGCCTTGTTCTGTGAAAAAAAAAAAAAAAAAGGCTTATTTATTTTTACGAATTTGCATGTATTAAAAATTTCTGCAGTCTTGAAATAGCTCTAGCTGTCTCTCCAAGCACAACCTCTACATTTAGGCACTAGTGTTTAATTGAGAATCCCGTGGTGGTACTTGAGTGATTTAAATGGTCATGCAGATTGTCACCATGCTGCAGTTGCTTTGAAATTCACTTTCCATAAGTGTTTTTGCTAGTAAAAACAGTTCTTGGTCTTGCATGAATATTCAAAGGGTGTCCAATCCCACTCTAGCTTGTGACACAGAATTTCAGCTGAACAGTCACAGAATGATTTAAAAATAAATAATTAAGCAATCCATTGTATGATGGAGCATAAAGCAGAACTGAACGTGCAGTTTCCCAGTGTTGAGAACTCCCTTGCTAACAGAAATTAGAAAGTGTCAGCAGCCAATTGCAAACATAATTAGCATGAAATGGAAACAATTTTATTAAACTGAAAACCTGATTAGCTACTGAACTGCACAATGCAGATTTTCCAGCAGGAGTTACAACACTGGCAATTACAGAACATTAGGAAAGGAGGAAAATTGCAGCACACTGATTGGCACCTCTTGTTTTAGGATCTTCTTGGGTAGGTTTAGCAACAACTATTGCTGCCTCCCCTCTCTGCAGTATTATTACAAACAGCCATACATCTACCTTATTAAAGAGTCCATTCATAAAAGCCAGTAAGACAAGAGCCCTCATTCATTTGTAATTTCTAGGGATGTTATTTCTCAACTCTTCTTTCTAGGGCTGTATTTTATACAGTTGAGCGAGTGCTCTACAAAGCAGAGATTTTACCATAGAAGTGACAGTCCCTAATGTTTTCTGTGGTGTTCGGCTGGTTCTCTATGGTGTTTTGTTAACAGCATGCCAGTCTTTATGTGTGTCTGTGGAAACAAAATCCTGTTTACCACTCTATATAGAAAGTAAAGTGCTTCTGCAAATGATAACAAATGAAAGTTATGTCCCTTTTGATACTCAAAGCCTGTTATCAGCAGTACAATGATGTTGGCTTTGGCATACACTGAACTTATCTTTTCTTGTAGGGAATTCAGTTTTTGTTTTTGTGTCTGGATGAAAGAAGTTCATTTTTTTCAAGTGGAATGAATAGAATATTGTACATTGGGTGCAGGGATGTCTAATCCTTGCTTGTGAGTCGTTTGTGATTATAACTGCCTCTTTTGTGAGGGAAACAGCATTCCTTTGCCACTGCCTTCTGAGTTCCCCGCTCAGCTCACACAGACCCACCACTGCTGCACTGTCCCGGCTGCCCTTCTGCTCCCCAGTGTTTTCTGTGGGAAAGGAATCTCCTTCCTCATTCAGAAAGCAGAGAATACAGCTCATTAGGATCTTGGCAACATGAAAGAAGCTTGTCATTTTTCTTCAGATTCCCTCGTGACCCAATAGAAGATATAATTTGTCAGATGAGGAACAAAATTAGTATGATATATGTTTAATCATTTTTTTTTTTTCTCCCAATTTTAACATGCTTTTTGGAGATAAAGTAGAATAGTTTAATGCACTCACTGAGCTGTTTTTGAAAGTGGTCTTGTTTCTTCTGGACTTATTGCTGTCGTCTTTCTCCATGCCTTCTTTTCTGCCAAAGAATCTGAAGGTGCATATAGAAATTAAGTGCAATGGATATTTCTTCCAAGAAAGTCCAGATCTGCCTTGTAATACTCTTGAGGAAAGACTATGAAATATAATATTGCTATCACTAAAAAAAGAGGGGTCTGGGAATTGTATGAAAGAATTTAAAGCTGAGTTCTTTGATGCTGGTATAAATCTACAATAATGCCATTAACACTACCAGACGCTGATTTATGCGGGTAGTGATCAGGCAGAATTTGTCTCATCGTGCCCACATCTATATTTCACTGGTGGAAAAAGTGTTGAAATGCTGTTTTCTAAATGAAAGATCATGGAGAGAAAATAATTCAGACTCAATGTGCTGTGACACTGGGATGTGAAGGCATCAGTCAGCTAAAGAATGAAGTATGTCTTTTAGCCTCTGCTCAGTACATTCAGTTTGGAAAATAATAAAAAGAAGAGAAAAAATCAGAACCAAGTAAGAGTCAAAAAACATGGTAAAATCTAACAGCAAGATACAGGAATGAGAACAGGAAGTGGCGGGCTGTGCAGCACTGCTACTGCAGTTTGAAACCTGGAGACATTTGTGAAGTTGTCACAAGGAAGCCTTTGGTGGCTTTTCTTATTTAGAAGAAGGAATCCATGTGGGCTGGAGGTCTAACTCTTTGCATTTCTATCTGTCAGAAGCAGAATAGATACCAGGCCTTATCTGTACTCTTCTAGCTACAGATACTCTTTTCTGATCTACAGGTAGACTTTAATTTAATATGGTCTATCTCCATTTCTATGTTACTTCATATCAGATTCTCCTGTTTTAATAGGGATTCTTTCTGACAGTTATGTTGTACACAAGTCTTCTTATTTGTGTCATCTGTTCTTATGGGTGCAAATTTCCATTTTCACAGTAAATGGATATACTGTACATCTGTAAGTCAAGTGACACAGTCTCACCAGATGTGTATCAACTAATGTCAGAAATACAGCAAGAGTTTTAATGAGGAAGCACCAGGAACAATTTTGCTTATTACCAGAAACAAGTTTACCTTTGTTCAGCTTGTGATATTTTAAAGCGCTTAGATTACTACAAGCAGGTATATAGACATCTACAGCAAAAAAATAAATACATTTTTCAAATGGTCCAAATCACAATCAAATTAATTTTTTGAAAAGAGCCTGCAGCAGCTTTTAATGTTTAACCATGAGTATTTGTAACATCTGTACTGAGACAATCAGTAGCACTGAAATCGGTATCTGTGAAGTGATTTCCCCCAATTTAATTAGACTGAATATGACTCATTTTATTTTCACTTAAACTGCGGTTTAGTCTCTGTAACCTGCTTTTGCGAGCAAGGCTTCAGAATAAGCGTACACCAGGATGCAGCCTAATGGAATTCAGCATATCCAGCATCACTTGTTTTCAAATTGCGTCTTTATTTCTAACAGGAGAAAGAACTGCCAGGTAAGTGCCAAGACACAGCAGAAGACCTGTGGTTAAGTCATCTCTACTGTCTGGCAGCAATGGTTCTTGTGGGTGAATGAATGCAAAAGTCATCTGTCCTTTTTGTTCCTTGGCAGGCACTTCCACATGTTTCCCAGAAGTTTCTTAGAAGTGAAGCAGATTGTGATCTGAGCTTAAAGCTTGGGTCTGCTCTTCTTAGGGCTTTTTACACTTTTTTTTTTTTTTTTTTTTTTTTTTTTTGACAGGCTTCAGGACTTTCCAAACATGCTAGTTTCAGTGGTGCAGTAAGTTCTTAATCCAAATGGTAGAACTGCTCTACATAAGAATAGGATCAATCCTTTATTAAACTTAACATTTAAGTACAGAGACACTGTTAAAAGCAATCATAAATTACAAAGCCAAGTACTTCCTAGGAATTCTGGGGTTATGCTTGTCTTTCTGCATCTATTTTGTGCAATGAATGAAGCAAGGGATTTGGGAAGAATTATATAATTCATATGTACAAAACAGAATTTAAGAGATCAGATATTAGATATGAATAATTCCAAATTCGTAACTATTTTTCTATGATACGCAGGGATGGAGAGTATTTCTTTAAAGGGATAAATAAATATTTCTTTAAAGGGATAAATAAATTTTTAACTGCCCATAGAACTTCACAGAAACTGAATTGTGAACTTTGACCCTACAAGACTGAATGTGTTATCCAGTGAGATGCTTTGGCTCATCTCTGCTCCTTCCATGAAGAGCTGGGAAACTCCTTTGTCCCGCCCCCAAATCCCATGCGCTCTATCCAGTTAGATCGGCAGGTCCCTCTGTGAAAGCAGGAAACCATTTTGGCTTTCAGTAAAATATTCAGATTCTGGTATTTCTTGCTACCAAGTTTCTTGCTTAAGTCATGGGAGGAGTTAAAGTGTGTTTTCCTGGGAATTTTTAGTAATCGTGGAGAGAGATTGAAAAGAGGAGAAGGGTTTAGTTCATATTTCAGCTAAAATTTGATGGGCTTGGAACAGAATAACAACCAAACAAAAATCTATTCCTTTGTCTAATTGTTGTGTCTCTCCTAATCCAAATTCAAAGGCTACAGTGAAGCAGGGAAGCATCAGATATCAGTTCATACTTTTCTAATAGGCGGCCCCTACAGAGAAGACATAATTGTCTTCCCTCCTCGCAGTGCTGGCAGGCACCAGAACGGTGCTGGGAGAAGCTTGGGCCAGTGCTGAGTCCCATGATAACCCACACCAACAGGTGCCTAGCGTAATAGGTATGCAGCACACACAGCCTTCTCAGCAAGCCTCTTCCAAAACCCCGATATCACCTGGACTGAGCCATCCTCCTAGAGGATTTTCCAGTGTAATTATCTGCACAACAAACCATGTAATTGCAAGTTTGAAGTATTGTTCATAATGTTGGAAGTGGTCCTGGGTGCTTTCTTAGCAGCTGTTAAGCATTTGGCATTCACTCTCAGCTCTGTGCTTATCTAAGTATCTGTTAAAAGACGTTGTTTCTCAGGGAAGAAATTGTTCTGAATTTATGTGAAAGTCTTGACCTTCACTGTCTCATGTGATTACTGGGTTGAAGGAATCCTTTGCTCTTAGGGAACCTCAGCAATTTCTTATGTTTTCTTCAGTTTTCCAAGTTTCATTTTCGGGAAAACAAAAGCGAAGTGGCCATGATTTTTTGGCAGTAGTTATGTTGTAGCTATGAGGAACAGTGTAAGAGAATCAAGATGTATGGGAGTAACTCTTGAGGCAGTAGTCTGCTTTTGCGACTTCCTGCACAACTTGTTTCTCTGTTTCTAGCTGGGACTATTTTCAAAACAAATGGCAATTGGTCCCTCAAATTAATTTCATAAAATAATAGGTTTAATTTTATTTAATATAAATAAAAAAGTTCCAAGTTTGTACCAAAGCTGGAATTAAACCCAGGTTTCTAGATTGGTAGAGCTCTCCATTCTCTGGAAAATCCCTCATAGGGTACCTTGGTGTTAACATCTACTCTCAAAAGGATTATCATATTTTTGTAGTACTTTTTGGTTTAATAAATTTAATAAATTTAATAAAAGTGTTATATAAAAGTGTTGTATAAGTGCCATAATAAAAGTGTTGTATAAGTGCCATATTGAGTAGAGCCCGTGGCATCCAGTCAAAACTATGGTTTTGGTAGCTGTCTTTTTTCAAATTAGAAAAGAGTGTATTATTCATGAAAGAACTGTATGGCATGGTAGGTGTTTGGAGAAGGGGACGCTACATCTCCCATGAGCAGTAAGACCCAGGTTCATCCCAGCTAACTGAGGTGGCAAAGATCAAAGCACGGTTATCCTCACTGCTTCCAGAGCTGCAGGTAGTGGCCATGGAAGGGCTACCTCTGTCCAGCCCCGCTTCTCCTGCCCAGGCACTGACAGCAAGGGACAGTGAAGAACAGATGGAGTAGAGGGAACTGGTGGTGGTGGTGGTGCCCAGGGCTGCAAAATGCAGCTGTGAGAAGCAAGATTTGCTGTTGCTGCCCCTTGTGCTTAGCAGCAGCAGGATGAGGGAGCGGTGCCTCCAGAAGGTGCCACCAGTCATGGAGGGACCTGTGGGTGGCTGTATCAACACTTCACATCTTAAATGCCTGAAATTGTGTGGGTGAATAGAAACCTAAACCAGTTTCAGCTAATGATCTCATTTGCTAGGGCTTCTGCAGCTAATTGTGCTTAAAAATAACTGACAAAGATGAAGTCTGCAGTCAAGTAACTGCACAAATATCCAGGTGTTCAAGGTTAAGGCCAAGCCCAGCCTCATGGCTATTTCAGTACGTGCTGCATCGTTGCTTTAGGTACATGGGGCAGGTGCTGTGAGAGCACTGCAGCCAGTTCTGTGCTGTGGAAGGTAATTTCTCTGCAAAGAGGATGTAGGGGTTGTTTTTGACCAAACGGGTACTTGAACCGACTGAGAAGGAGAACAGAAGTGCCATAAGCATTAGGTGTTTGTTCAAATGTAAGTGTCAGTACTTCTTACAAGTGCTGGTACTTACACAGAGCTTCACGCAGTGCTGTTGTAACCGAACAATGGGGATAGCACCAGAAAGGGTTCAGCCTGCTTTATGAAGTGCTCAGGTAATTTCTCTGAATTAAAGAATGCACTCAGTCCATAACGTGGCTTTGTGATTCTGTTGCATGCCAAACTGCCTGGCTATTTTGAGCAGAACAAAAATGTTTTCAGGCTATAACAGAGAAATGTACTCGTATAAGTAGCCTGGAATTCACATAATTCCTGGGAGGCTTAAATTGTTTTATCTTGTCTGTGGTCTGGACTGTAGTGCTAGCTCCTGTTTTTGTGTTACAGGCATCACTGAAAAAGGCATGTTATTAATTTCCTGCTGTCACCAGGCACATGCAGTGCATAGCAGAGAGGTTATTTTAGCTCTGGGGGTTTGGGTGCTGGGTTGGGAAACGCAGCTCTCTAACCTTTGTCTTCTGTTTGACTGCTTCATGGAGTATTATTATTCACTAGCTCACATTCAGAAACTACATATGAAAGCTTTTGTTTTATGATTACAAATCTGCAAAGGGAAAAACATTACCTATATACAGTCAGTCTAGCTATATGGAATGTAATAAGGTGTTTGCCAGTGGGTTGCTTTCATACCAGCTGCCCTGAAATTTAATGGATCTACCATGAGGTACTTTGAGGAAGAATCTTTGCGTTTTTTTTTTTTTTTTTTTTTTTTTTTTTTTTTTTTTTTTTTTTTTTTGTTAAACGTGAAAGAGACTGTGGCTATCTGGAAGTTCTAAGTTTAAAAAGGCCTTTAGTGCATAAAGCTTTGTTTTCACTTCACTGAAGGTTTTTGCAAGTTATTTAAAACATTGCTAAGTAATTATGTCCCAGCTACAGGCTATCCTGTTTTCTGCTTATGTGAACTATACAGCTTGGTATGTGTCTTGGTGCTGCTGGTTGCCAGGCATTATCTAGGCAGGTTTGATGGGAAATTACACGTGCTAGACAGAAAATGAATGACTGCTCTCTGCTCTGAATTTTTCTCCATAGTTCTTCCTGTGATTAAAAGGAAAACATTTTAAAATATTCAACCCTACTACCTAAAATTATGCAGTCCATTTTTCATCATGACTGGGATTTCAGAAACTGAAGCAATTCACAGGAGAGTAGTAAGAACTGTTATATTATCTCTTCTTTTCCAGATGAGCAGGACCAGAGTAAATAGTCTGCATACAGCTCTGAGAAACCAGCTTATTTCAAGGGATCCTTCCAGCTGCAGGCAATTATGTCATCCACACTAACAAGCTGCTGTTCCGTGAGAGCTGGGCCGAGTCTGTCCTGGGAGTGGCTGGACATACTCCAGTGCTCTGATACAGTGGGAGAGCTATACGGAACTGGTTGTGAGAGCCTAGAGATGGGAAGCTTATTTACAAAAGAATTATGATTAGGAAGACTTAGTAACACCGAAAAGGTTACAGGTGTTATGAAACAAACATTTATATCCCATCCTTCAAGAACCTAAGATGATGTTTTTATGCTGCCACTGTTCATGAAAGTACAAATAGATTCAGAAATACTGCTGCTGCTTTTTCTTTCTGTGACTCAGAACATGTATCCTGCAGTCATTTGTCTGAGGGCTTACCACTAGTGTGTAAAGGTTGCCTACACCAAGGTTTGTAATGAAATACAGCTTCTGCTACTTCTGACAAATGGGCTTCATCCACTTTGTTCACCATGGCCTTGCTTTAGTAAGCACCTGTCTGTGCATAATAAGTAATGGCTTAGTTACAGAATAATCCATGCTTTCCAGAGACAGAGTTGAGTATTTTTGACTCTGGGGTTTCTTCCTCCTTTCTGACATCTCCTTGGAGAAAACTTGCCTGTATGATGAATGCTTTTTTGTCATCCTCATTTTAATAATTGAATTCTCTTTCATCTAATATTGTCACTTGGCACAAGCATAATAATTCTAAGGTCCAAAATACTGAAAAAACTTGCATTTGTAATGTTCCTTTACCATATAGTGTCTCCAAATTGCTACATCTGTAACTCTAGTGTTCATATTACCTTGTTAATCTATTTATAGTGAATCTAAGTAAAAACATAATAAACTGAAATTGAATGCCATTGAAAAATAGCTGCAGAGTACCATGTTTAAAACCACTAGTGACTGTTACATTCCCCTTCAAATTATTTACTTAATTTCTATTTGTGATTATTCAATAAATTAATCAATGCTTAGTTATATGTTACCCAAGAGGAAAGCAACAGTACAAATTAACACTGAGCTCAGATGTGGTCAAACAGAATTCTGAATTATTTAGAGGCAACTGATGAGTTTCAGCCACTCTTCTTGCCTAGCAGAATAACATTAGTCATTCCTGATGATTTATAATCACTCCATGCTTACATTTTCTAAAAAAATTATGTAAATATATATATTTATGGTTTTAGAACAGGTATTAAACTTTGAAGTGTTTAATGTCACTGAGAGAGAGACAATTAAGGAGTTGCCAGAGCTCCGTGCTAATTTTCTATAAATATGTCCTTTAACTCACAGCCCGTGTTGCTGGCAGGGATCCTTGGAGATACAAATCCTCCTCTGAGCACATTTAATGGTGTGAAGAGCCAACAGTACTCGTGGCATTTCAGGCAGGCCCACATAATGGCAATACGAGTGGTGCCGTGGGAAAGTGAGCCAAGGTTGCAGGCCAGGGTCTGGCCCACTCCTTGTTCCTGCTGCTCTTCTGATGTGGACCCCACAGCCAGCAGGTGCTGTGAGTCAGGGGACAGAGGTCAGAGGAGAGTGCTGTGGTTCCACAGGTGGGATGGTATGGGAGCAAAGATGACTGAAAGATCAGGAGATGAGGAAAGGTCTTTTCAGGAGTGGGAATAATATCCCATGTATGGGGAAGCAAAGGATGAAATGGAATTATGTTCACTTTTTAATGTCATACTGTAATTACTAGTGACTGTCATACACTTGTATCTAGTCAATAAGGGAGCTAACAGGAAAGAGAGTGATGGTAGGTAGTTTTGCATCCTGACAGAGGAGTAAGAAAATGATCCCTGAGCTCACATGTGGGAATTAGTATTGTCTGGAAAGAATATTTGTAGAAGTATAATAATAATAATCAAGGGGCACAGATAATATTGAAGAGAATGCTGTTGTGTAGCATGGTTAGGAGATGCAGGTTCAAAAGGCTCTTGCAGCTAGGGAAGAAAATAGATGCCATACAACTTGGGAAGGATGCAGGAATCCATTCCACAAATAGTACATGCAGGAAGGAAATAGAAAAGAAGGAAATAGGTATACCAGTCCATTAAAATATTGTCTGTCCTAATAAATCTTTGCTCCTTATAGACAGCATTCTGCATGTCTTTTCTGCGGGAAGTTAAATTTCCAAAACAAAGATAACACAATTCTCCTCCTTCCTCTCCCCCAGTTTTAATACTTGTTGTGACTTTGCAGATTTCTGGCAGGGGATTGTTTAATGTTGGTATTGACTTTGGTAGTGTGGGTTGCTGGCTCCTTTTTTTGTGGGGGGGTGGGGGGGGAGGAGGGGGAAGGGCAGGAGGACATTGCCTGTTATGAGTAGTGTTAGTAGTATCTTTACGTATTTGTGACCAGGTTTTGTAACTCCAAACCAGCTTTCTGGTATTCAAAGAAGTTCAAACTCAAACCGTTGCATTATATTCATGCTGTCTGCTACCAAACTCTGCCGTCAGGTCTCTGCTGTAGCAGTGCTTATATACAGGACTGGAACCAAACAGGATGTTTTGATGGCTGTTTTGTTTAGTCTGATTTATATACTTTAGAAGCATAGGCAGTTCTATAAATGGCCCAAGTCTCTTGCATGTTCATCATAGACAATGGTTACGCACACTTCTGTTGCTTGTCAGGAAGACATTACAATGTGAGTTCTGCGTAGTCGTGGCCTGATCATGGGCACTGAGTCATGCTTTTAGGCGATCACTAGGAGAACTTGGCTTCACTCAATATAAGCAAATTTAGAGTTTAAATCTGGGTGTTGTAGGATGAAAATGTATCTCTCAAAACACATTCTAGCATATGCTGCTGCTGAAAGTTGTCATTATAAAATGGAGTTTTGCTTTTTCTTGTTTTTATTTATTTATTGCCTTTTTTTTTTTTTTTTTTTTTTTTTTTTATTGTGACCCTGAAGAACCTTCCTCTTGGATAAAGGAATCTCATCTTCATCTAAGAGGAAGCATTGGTTTGAAGAAAACTCTGTGGTAGAAAGTGGAGCTGAGTTTAAAACACAGGGCAATGAGCTGTAGAGGAGCAGTATGTACTGCATGCAGCACTGACATTACTTGGCAATCCATACAAAATAAAAGAGGTAGGAGAATCCACAGCATGTGTATGGTCCTTAATCATTAGCAGTGACTCGTCTTCAGCTGAGAAAATAAATCTGTTTAAATTATATCACCTAATAAATATACTGAATGCAACAGATTGAAGAGTTCTTTTTTCTGTTGGGGAAAAAAGATAAAAATGTTCAGTTTCTTTTCAACCTAAGCTGCAGGTGCATCTGGTTTGCTTGCAATTTTGCGCAGGGTAAGAAATACTTATTTCTGCTTGGACAAGGATTGGGCACTCAGGCTCCTCACTACTGCACAACCTTGCAACCCGAGCAGCAAAACAACAGATTCTGCATAGCTGGTAGCTGGAAACACAATGTGCTTACTGGCACGCAGGTTACAATCTACTGGGAAGAGAATTGGGTGAGCAATTTGGTCTCTGGAGTTGGGTGGAGTTTGCTTTTGCTGTTAAGCGAGCAGCCAGGTGACTTCAATGGGTGTGCTCTCGGGCAGAGATGTGGTCACTGTTTTACAGGCACAGCTCCTTCTGTTACACATCCTGTGGTGTGACACCACAGGAACCAAGCCTTCAGCAGTGTGGTGTGGCAGAAACAAGCTCTGACACATGCCACAGAAGATAACAAGTGGTGCAGTTTGCAAAACAGCAACAGAAACAGAAATGACCAGCAAGAAAACAAACACCTACAAAGGCATTTCTGGGTCTCTTGGAAGACTCAGGGCAATTCTGCTTCATGAGATCTCAGACTGGATGGTGAGACAGGAGAGTAGCGGGGCACTATGTTATTTAGTATATCCCTCAACCCGATGTCTTGGCCTGTATCTTAACATCCTTTGGATGGCCTCTCTTTCTCTGGAACAGAAGCATGTGGCTGACTACCACTCTGTTTCCCATATATAAAAGGTAGGCACTTACATAGTGTGAGAGGAAACCAAAGGGATCTTGCTGACTCTAGTAATCAGGACTTTCACAGGGGATAATGACTTATGGAAACTGACTCCACAATAAGATTGTAAAGTAGGTATGTTTATTCAGCGCTGGGCAGCACAGGGGGTAGTCCCACCAAAGTTGTGCGCAACAACTCGCTCGCATGCATTCTCTTTTATCCCCTAAAATATTACATATGCATTAAGTTTCGCAACACACCTATACATATTCATTTCCTAGCTCTGCCTAGCCCAACTTCATATGCTAATTATCTTATCAGTCCTTCTGCGCTTGTGTAGTATTCTCTGGTGGTTGTCCGGGTGGTCATCAGGATGAAGTAAGACGTCTTCCTCAGAGTTGAACTTTTAACCTCGTCTCCCTGCGCATGCTCCCTGAGCCCTTGGTCACAATCTGAGCCATAAGGTTGGTTTGGTCCGGTTCTTGGGGTCCGAGGGGCTCCTGTTATCTTGAGGCCTTGCATGTT
>NC_048906.1:17082815-17153709 GCF_011077185.1 Oxyura jamaicensis | reverse complement strand
AAGCCCAGCTCCTTCAGCCGCTCCTCGTAGGACTTGTTCTCCAGGCCCCTCACCAGCCTCGTCGCCCTTCTTTGGACCCGCTCAAGCACCTCGATGTCCTTCTTGTAGCAAGGGGCCCAAAACTGAACACAGTACTCGAGGTGCGGCCTCACCAGAGCCGAGTACAGGGGGACGATCACCTCCCTAGCCCTGCTGGTCACACTATTTCTGATACAAGCCAGGATGCCGTTGGCCTTCTTGGCCACCTGAGCACACTGCTGGCTCATATTCAGCCGACTGTCCACTATCACTCCCAGGTCCTTCTCCGCCTGGCAGCTCTCCAACCACTCATCTCCCAGCCTGTAGCTCTGCTTGGGGTTATTACGCCCCAGGTGCAGGACCCGGCACTTGGCCTTGTTAAACTTCATGCAGTTGACCTCAGCCCATCGGTGCAGCCTATCCAAAGAAAGATTTTTTTGAGTTGCACGGAGATGTCGTAAATGCTTCAGATAACCATAGCTAAAAGCATCTACTGTGCTTGTACTGAAGCAAAGAAAAGCACTTCTTTCTTTCTTTTCAGGTCAGTGGTTCCCTGAATAACAATGTATGGTTGAACACACAGCCTCACTTCTATAAGGGGCTGTTGCAGCTTAAATGTTTAACACTAGGACACTGTAAACTCCAGCCTCAGCACAGGGCTGTTGCTACCAAATTAAAATAGTCCAGCAACAGCCTGTTAACACAACAGTGTGCTTATCAATAAGAAAATTCAGCCCCTCCTACTCTAATGCCAAACTGGTCAGTACTTCTTAGAAGAAGGAAAAATCTCTGAATCTATGCAATATTTCACATCTGCATCCATTTGCTACCTATAGGAAGGGGCAAAGTAAATGATAACAGACAAATACGTGCTTCCTTATGCACACCAGCTGTCTCCTGCTCTGCAACACCTCTCCCTTCTGACAGACTAATTCCATAAACTCTTGATTGTGGTGGACAGCAGCTTGGTGCACATCTCACAATCTGTCACAGTCTCACTATTCTGAATTTGGCAAATTAGTAAGTCTTTGGAGCAAATTCATGTCTGTTATTAAATCAGTGAAAACAATTACTTTTTTTTACACCTGCAGTTTTAAACCTGACTCTTAGAGCAATGAAAGTTAATTGTTACTTTTGCATTTTTTACTATGCTGTTAGGACTATTAAAAACAAAAATTATGGCATGGGGAAGAAGAAAAAAAAAAGATATCTAGCCTAAAGTTTCTTTTTTGTCCTCTATTCTTGCCTCATTATATAAAAGCTGACCATCAGAGAGGTGTTCCAGTAACATCTGCAGTTGCACCTTTGTTTTCCGTAATCAGAAAATTTACTATATTCACTGATACAGTATAATCAGCCTTTGGCAGAGCAGCACTGGAGAGTTGAGTCTGAAGCCCCTGCAACTTTACCACTTCTGGAGATGCCTGCAATTGAGCTCTGTATGTACAAAGTGTTTGGAGATTCTTGATGATAATCCCCAAGGGGTTTATTTCATACAATTTCTGAAATAGTAATTTCAAATATACTGAGTTGTTGTGTTCAGGCTTTCATTTTGGAAAAAACAATAGTTTGAATTTTACCCATGTTGTAGCAATGAAAAGACCTGGCAGAAGCTGGTACAGGTAGAAACAGATTTCTGCAGGAATCATACCCTGCTGTACTCAGCCCTTTCTTTGAGGCAGGTGCAGGACACAGTGGTAAGGAAACACGATTCCCACAAATTTGGCTTTTCCCACAAAGTTTTTGTCATCTTTTCCACAATAACTAATTCATTCACATTAAATGGTACCCTTTCCATTACCCCCAAAAGCAATTAACAATTGAACACGCAATGAAGTCTGACCTAAACCATACTTTATTATTTACCACCATCTCTGAATACCAGATGGAGCTCTTTCAACCATTTTTGCTTCATAAGCATTTCGGGATGACAACAGATCTTAAAAGAAAAGCCAGAAATAGGCTGGAATAAATAATTTTGCTTTATGCCTTGTATCCAGAATCAGTAAGTTGATTCATTATTTTAATAAAAAGGTAACCTGTAGTTTCTTAGTAGGCTCTTGGTAGGATAGTGAGAATAGAAATGAAATGGATCTCCACAAGTTTCCCTAACTTATCTATTTTAATTCCATTTTCTTAGGAATCGCTCATATTCATAACTACTCTGAAAAATATTGACAAGCTGACATTTAATTAAAAAGTACGCAGCATTGCTGTTATTCCATTGCATGGGGAAATTACATGCCGATTTCACACTCATATAACGTTGCTCTTCCAGCTTGCTCTTGTAACTGACATTTCTGCCTTTCCTCTGGGTATCCAAAGCCAGTGTCTAAACTCAACAATGGCTGAACGTTGAACAGTTTGGACATTCTGGAACAATGTAGGCATATTCCAACTCAGAAATAAATTAATAGAGAATGTATTAATAGTATCAGACACAATTATAGGTCTATGCTTATGGATTTATAGAAGGAGAGAAAATACAGTGCCTGGTTTGCTAGAGCAACTTCTAATCTCATTTTCCAAGTTCTTAGAGGATAGATGGTATACTGATAGTGTTGCCAACAGTAACCAGTAACCTCACGGAGCAGTATAACTTCAGATAAGATGAAATGCTAAAGAGAATTTTGTGTGCACGAGTAAAAGGTTTTTTTTTTTTTTTCCTGAATGTTTTTTCCCATTGCACACTGTGTAAATCGGTTGTCTGTGGTTGAAATGGAGAGAAGACATTGCACTGACATGTAGTTCCCACTCTGAAGTTGCAATAATTCATGTACATATACGATTCATGCAGATTATTTGTATAAATGTGATATAAGGTTGCTGGGGGATTTGAGGGTGACCTAGGGTTTTGTATCTTTAAGGAACAAATGGTGTTACTTCAATCTCTGCATATGGGTGATTTTTAAATTCATGTTTTTCCTTTCTTATTTGTAATGAATAACACTAATAAATATTGGACAGTCCATAATATTTGCTCAAAACGCAATCTCTTAATAATCATTCTCAACAAAGGAACATCCATATCCTTTTCTTACTGATTCACCTCGTATTGCAGTTGTGGACATGGCTTTCCCATGTAATTTGCTGGAGGTCAGGTTTGTGGGCTCTCTAGGTGAAGGTAATTAACCTCATTTTAACAGTGGTAGCATTGCATAGAGGGATTACCTCTATGAAGGATTTAAGCTTTTTTTGTCTGATACTGCAAAGCCTTTTTGTCTGATATTGCAAAGCCTTTTTAAAAGGAACCTATCAGTTCCTTTTGGATGCAGTGTGTGCCATCTTGTGGACAAGGCACACTATTGTCAGAATCCTTGAGACACATTTAAAGATTGGGGTATTTTGAGGGTATGTCATAAAATTACTTAGTGCAATATGTAAAATAGTAGAAGTTTGTAGCTCAATGCAATAAAACCCTCTGCTGGGATGTTGGTTTTGTAATTGAAGTTACTTGAGTTGGCTTGATTCCCTTAATTCTGAGGAAGCAGAAATTCTTTTGCTAGGATGTGAGTTGCTTGCTACCATTTTTGAAATTATCAAATGTAAAATTATTTTCTATTTTCTTCTTGAATTAAATTTAATGACCTAGAATTATGTTAATCTGGGAACAAACCAGAAATAATCCTGAGAAACATCTGTTGAAGCAGCATAATGCTACATGCTAACATTAATAAAAAGTAAACAATTTTAGAAATGTCTTTGCTTTGGGTATGAAAGCAAAAATATTCTTATCAGAGATATAAGTGACTTCTACAAATATTTTTTTATTTAAAGTTCATTTATCTCTACTCTTTATTGACCCATACTAGTTTATTTGATGCTCTCTTGGTGGAAAGCAAGTGACAACCCTTGAGATGGTGCTCAGTGACTGGAAACTCCTTTCCAAAAGCAAAACAGATTTGTTTTACAGAGAAGACTGAAAAACCCCAACATTTGTCAAAATATGATGCTTTCTGAATGAGATTGCTTCCCTTTTCTTGCACTGAGATCAACAAATCATGTCCTATAGAAGTTCGTTAGTGGAGCTAGCTCACTGCCTATTTTTTTCTAAAATTTTAAATAAGGTGAACTTATGGAGAGTGTTTTCAAAAACAAGTATGTAAAAAGCTTTAGCATAGATGGCTGCAAAGGTGAAGTTTTTGCCGTTAATTTTAAAGTAGGATTCTAATACGAAAAAGCCTCAAATAAGATGATCTATGTGAAAATGTAATTTGGAGTCAATCAGAAGCAATTTTGTTTTAAAAAAGACTTATTTAAATTTGATTTCATGAACGAAAATTGCTGGACAAATAAAGTAGTGACAATCAAATTCTCATTAAAGAAGCTTTAAAGGTCATTGTGCTGATGGTCTGCAGGTAAGCAGAGTCATTTCTAGACGCAGAGTAGATGTTCTCATTAATTGGTCATGCAGAGATACTGGAAAGGTGGCTGATTAAGAAGTTTTCCAACTGTTTGTCTATAACAGAATTAGTGCTACAGAGATAAAAGCAGCTTCTGCTAATAGGTTGTTGCCCAGCATTGCCAGGTACATCTGAAGTACCGAAAGCTATCAAGCAAGTGGCGGAGCAGCTGGGCCAGATGGCACTGCTGAGATATATGAATGTGGGGAGCCTAAGCTGATAAGAAAACTCATGACTTACTAAACAAACAAGTAGAACCAAAAACTAGTGCTGCAAGAGCTGAAGGTACTAACATTGCCCATCTATATGGCAAGAAATGAGGTCACTGTGTGATAATAATAAAGGGTCTGTGGTTGCTAACCAATGCTGAGCTTCTTTATGAGCTGGATTGAATTGGGTCAGGAGTCCGTTCATTTTTAGTTACTGGAGGTTCTCTTCTGGTTGTGTCACAGATTACATGATCTTGCTGAAGTGAAAAATTCAGACGAGCTTTGGATAGAATTACAGCGTGGCTGAGGTTGGAAAGAGCCTCAGGGTCCATCTGTTCCCCCTGTCCCAGCAGGGCCACCCCGAGCAGGGGGCCCAGGCCCCTGTCCAGGCAGCTTTGGGAGATCTCCAAGGAGGAGACTCCACAGTCTCTACGGGCAACCTGGGCCAGGGCTCCGGCACCCGCGCAGCACAGAAGTGCCTCCTGGTGCTCAGAGGGAGCCTCCTGTGCTCCAGTTTGTGCCCACTGCCTCTGGGCCTGGCCCTAGGCCTTGCTGAGCAGAGCCTGGCTCTGTCCTCTGTGCACCCTGCCTTCAGGGATTTGTAGACATCGGTGAGATCCCCCTGAGCCTCCTCTTCTCCAGGCTGAGCAAGCCCAGCTTGCACAGCCTGGAGAAATGGGATAAATGCTGCAGTCACTTCACGGGATAAATGCTGCAGTCACTTCAATATCCTTGTGGCCTTATGTTGGACTCTGTCCAGTATGTCCAGGTCTCCCTTGTACTGGGGGGCCCAGGACACAGGACTCCAGGAGTGGCCTCACCAGTGCTGAGCAGAGGGAAAGGATCACGTTCCTCCACCTGCGGGCAACACTTTGCCTAATGCAGCCCAGGAGTCCATTCACCCTCTTTGTGGCAAGGGCATGTTGTTTGCTCATTTTCAACTTGGTCTCCACCAGGACTCCCAGGTCTTTTTCTGCCACGCTGCTTTCCAGATGGGTCACCCCCAGCACATCCTCGTGCCTGGGGCTGTTCCTTCCCAGGTGCAGGACTTTGTGCTTGTAGAAATTCATTAGGTTGTTGGCTCAGTTCTTTAGCCTGGGCTGATCCCTCTGGATGGCAACACAACCCTCTGGCGTATTAGAATCTATGTATATAGCAGATCAGTCAGCTCTCAAAATCCCAAAGTGCTTTCAACCATCACATGCAAGGGTTTCTGGTTCACTTATTTTTATTACTGATGTTTGTAAGGATTTTCAGTTGTTGACTGATTGCCTTGCACATCACAAAGGATTAGTCTGAAAAGACAGAGGATTCATTTCAACTGAGGAGTGTCCTGCACATTTGGTGTCCATATGTAACAAGCCACTGAAGATAGCCAGCAAATTTGGTGAAGTGCTTTCATAACATTTAAGAATGAATGATGAGATTGTGTTTCACCATAATTAGTCATTTTGGTTAAATGGGTATCAATCCCCCATTGCTATCACTGCTTTAGTCTTCAGTTATGATGTTTATGCTGATTTTGTGTCCAGATGGTGAGATTTCTGGTTTGCTGCTTCCTGCAGACAAACAGTATCTAATGAGAAGATAAGATACCTGAATTGCTGGAACAGGAACTGACAACCTTCCCAGCTGAGAGTGTTGGCCATTTAATTTATATGTGGACTTGAGAGATTCCCTAGAACACCTTTAAAGAAGGCACTACTGCCAGAGGTGGGGAATTGAAATACTAAACATTATCTCTGAGGTATTCTTAAATAATGTGACATGAGTTATAACAGCTGGTGACTATAAGCTAAGAGAATTTAATAGCAATAAAATTCATATTCATATAGCAACAAAACAAAACAAAACAAAACAAAACAAAAAACCACCACCACCACCACCAAAAAACATATTTGCCAGACCTACAGGAGTATTACTAGAACAAAGTTCAAATATCCGTAGCATGGAGGGGAGCACAAGAAAAACGCCTCTCAGCATCCACCTTTACATGTAATGTGTGTGGCTGATGCTGGAGAAGTGGATATTCGAGGCCTTAAGTCTCATTGCGTAACTATGAATTTTAGCAACAAAGTCTTAATATCTCTCTGTGTTTCTCAATCTCTTGCCTACAACCCAATAAGGCTGTAATAATTCTGACATCCAGACAGCAGTTGTATGAAAGATTATGATGTCAGAATTGTACATGGGAGAGTACTATGCTATTCCTTACTCACTTTAGATCCACAGTTTGATCAAAGAAATGCATTAACATAAGTCAGGCTGATGCCGTAAGTAAAACAACAGCATGCTCAAATATAAGTAGATCAGTTGTTTCGGTCATCAGATGTAACATGAGCCAGCAGACCTGGTGTACAGCCAAGATGATACCAGCAGCTTGACCAAACAGCAGGAACAGTGAGAAGATGTGATTTTTATGCTGCTTTGTTCAGGAGTAGCATCACAACAGTTGAAATCGTACTGAAAAATACATGTATCATTCGCTCTTTTGACATCACATCACTGTGCCACTTTCTAGGGGAGATGATATGATTTGCAGACTTTAATGTTTTACTTCAGTGCAAAATAAAGTATTTTGCAATCTGGTGGCTGTTATTAGCTGTTAGCATGATAAAATAACACTGTGGGAGATGGTAATTAAGGAGAAAGCAATAATAAAAGGACAGCATGGTATTATTATTAGATTTGGATCAATTTAGCGGTGCTGTCACACAATTCTAATTGCAGAGGATCACTTGCAGTTTCAGACTAGCTGTGCTATTTTCTGTTTCACTTAAGAAACTCAGTGTTTCCAACCCTTCACAACCATGCTGCCCAACATATTATCAACTTTCAGAGAAGTGAAATAAATCATTATCCTATACGGTCACGCTAGGCAAGACACATACAATGAGGAGGGTGTATACTTGGAAGAGAAGGAAAAGCATGGCAGGAGGATGGCAGATGCTTGGTGTCAGGAGTTGCTGGGATACCTTCCTGTAAGCTGGCCTCACCAGAAAGGGTGACAGGCTGTGGCAATGCTCTGTGGAGGTGGGTGAGGCACAGGGTGAAGAGACCTGACCTGAGAGCAGTTCAAAAGCTCAAAACTTTTAAGACGATTCACCCTTTTCATCCTGTTGGTTTCCAGCACCAGGGGAAGTATAAAAGACACTGGAAGAAAATGGGAAATGAGAAATAAGATGGCTTTACAGAAGATAATGTGTCTGACAGCTCACTTGAAGCTACCACTTATCTGTCAGATGAGGGTGTTTTTTAATTTTCCCTATTGCTTCCACGTTGGTATGGAACAATAGTCGTTTTGATGCATCAACCTCAGCAGTGAGACTGTCAGTCACTGGGTATTTCTCCTCATGGAGCAGTTCCTGAAATGAAGGGTGTATTTGGGGTTCTTTGTTGTCTTTTTCCCTCGTCTTGCTGCCCTGTATAGAATTTATTTGGGGGTAGCTTAAGCTGAAGTTATTAATGCCCAAATCAACGTTGCAAAGCACTGAGAACTCAGTGAATGCACTTCCTGGCAGTCTTCAAACCCCAGCTTCCCTCATTTCCCACAAACACACTGCACTGTGCTGTCAGATGAATTTGGCACTCAGAACATAGTCCTCGGTAACGGCACATATTGGTATATTGTTGGCTAATACTCACCCAAGCAGAAACAATATCTAGGCCTTTCTCTGCAAGTTGATAATTATTGCATTGTTAGCTTTGAATTACTTTAATTATCATTTCTATAGCATTTCATGAAAGGATGTCTATTATGGCAGCACTTGGCTTTAAGTATTGTAGACATTTTTATGTGCATGTGTTGTTAGAAGTAGCTTGTGGAATAAAACCAAACTCGTCAACAATCAGAAAACAAGAACATTACTATAGATTGTGTTTTGAAGGTGACGAAACTCTTAAACCCCAAGCTAGAAATCAGATGACATAATTGCAATTTGCACTATGGTACATTTTTTTCTTTCTCTCTCTCTCTTTTTTTTTTTAAAAAAAACACTGATGCATTATTTCTTAAATCAGACGGGACTATTAGCTCACCAGTTGAACATTGTACAAAATGGGGGTGGCATTTATAAAGATCTGTGCTCGTCTAAAATATATTTTCCAGGAAGTCATCCAAATTTGGAAGTAGTCAAAAGATGTAGAATCTCATAGAAGCTCAAACTACTTTTGTCAGTTTCTTCTAGTGGCTCATCAGTTAAGTGTTGAAATGGATAACAGGTCATTAACCTTCCCAGCTTTGATCTCTGAACATAGCTTTTTACTATACTTTTCTCTCTTTGATTAAAAAGCTCCTTACCCCCGGTCCCTTCCTTCTCATAATTCAGTGAGTGCTTTTAGACAATAATTTTCTAACCTTGAAGAAATTTTATCATTCCATAATTAAGAGATTTGATACACAGAGTAAATACTGATCTTCATGTCAGTATTGTTTAATTAGGGAGAAACATAAGAAAAACCTGTGCATTCCATATACTGATTATTTTGACAAATATGTATAATAAAACTTTAGTTCATTTTACTTCCTAGATTTTTTAATCCAAGTTCTTTAGTAGTAACAACCTAACAGAACAGTATTTTGATAATGGAAATAAAAAGGTCAAGACAGGAAAAGATTGTGTGAACTTATTTAAATTACATGAAAGGCTAACAAAACTGGAGAGGATTTATATTGGCATTATGCACAAAATAACATTAAAAAGAACTTAGCTCACAGGTGAGCTAAATGAGCTGTGAGGTTCATATAAAAGATTTAGAATTAGTAAAATCAGTGCTAAGCTCTACCAGTTTAATTAAAATTCAAACTCTACATTCTCAGGCAGTGAGCACTCCCATGGGCAGAAGCTTAATTTTGATTAAGTACCATCTGACATTATAAATGTAAGTAATTTATTCTTCATTGGCATTGATCCTATCTGGAAGTTCAGCCCCTGGGGGCTTTGAGGTATTATTTCAACCCATTGATGCTTCCATAATGAATGATATAGAAAGGACCACTTCGGATTTTTGGTTTCATTTGGTTCACTACTTTGAACGCAAATCATTCAAAATATTTGCTGTCATCGGTGTTGCACTTCTAGATGGCACTGCTGTATTGCTTTTATTTTCTAATCCTATCAAACTCACCAGTTTCTCTTTTAACATATTTATATAGTGAAATGCAAACCTATGGGTGGCTTAAATTTTAGCTGTTGTGTAGATCAAGATATTGACTGGCAATTGCAATACCAAAATGTCCATCTTTATATTTTTTGTGCTAAATGTTCACAGTGTGTTGCAGTTCTTGTTCTGTTTGGTTTGCAACTTGAATCAGCCATTGTAGCAGTGAAAAACAAACAAACAAACAAAAAAAACAAAGCATTTTTTAAGGCTATTTGACTTAATGTCATCTACCTTGCTTTGCATGTACATCTGTGCATCAACCTTGCCTGCCAGTCTAAAACTGCAACCTAGTACAAATCTCCTTAAATATCTAGTATTATTGAAGTGATCAAAAGTCAAGATTCTTTTTAGCCTTGACAAATAAGTACATGCAAAATCACTACAAAAACCAACTGTATGTGTGCAGATCCTACAATTTCCAGGCAGGAAAAAAATAAGGTGACATTAAAACTTGTTTACTACTTCTGCACATTGAATGTACATCAACTTCTCAGCTTCATTTTACTTTCTTTGGTGGAAACTGACTGAAGTAAAAGCTAATAAATCTAGCATCTATGCAAAGGCATTAATTTTGGGGGTTAAACTGACATCTGCTGGTGTCCTGTAATAAATTACATGCCATTAGTTTGCAAACAAAACATATACAATATACCACGTAGTTTACTGTTTCATGATGCTTGTTGGATGACTCAGCAGGGTCATCTGACAAAAGTGTCACAGCCAAATACCAAGGGTGGGGCCGCTTCGTACATCATACCACCAGAAAGGTGACAGAGCAGAGCTCTTGTGGGATACTGCATTGGGACCTATGTAAATTTTCTGAATTTGTCATGTGGCCTTTCTTCTTTTTCTTTTTTTTTTTTTTAACAAGTTAAATATATCATCTTCAGAACACAGCTCACGGAGTGGGAGAGATGATCAAGATTTCTCTCAATTTTTAGCTGTGTTTCCTCAAGCATGAAGTGAGTTTGTGCTGCGTGTCCCCACCCAGCCACTTGGTCTACTGTGGTGGACTCCAGGAAGAGTCAGTCAAGCTGTCCCTTGCTTCACTCTGCATCGCCAGAAAAGGACTGGAAAAGGAGGAACTGGTAAATGGTGAAGATAGGTGGGCAGGAGGAGGGGTAATGAGAGGAAATACACTCGTGCACTGCTAAACTGATGCTGATAGTGGCCTAATCACCAAGCTGTGTATGGACATTTGGTAAGAAGAGTGGTAGGGCAAAATGGAACAATGTTATTGGGGTCTGCAGATAGGGGTAAAAGCAGTAGCATGAGGCAGCCTGTGATGAGATGTAAGCAAAAAATATAGCACTGGCAGTAAGGGCTTTCAGATGAGTCTCATGCCTTACTGCACCCCAGGAGATACGTTTAGTCCTGGCTTCTCTCTGCTGTGGCTTCTAAGCTGCTCACATCCACCTGGCAAAGGAGATTCAGTTACAAAGAGCACGATTACTCGAGTTTTAGCAAAGCCAGGGCACCAAGGCAAAAATTACACATATCTTGCTTCTGAGATAAATATCATGACCTATAATGTGATTTCTTGACAATGATGAAAAGTTACATCTAAGTCACGTTCTACCCTCTGGGTCAAATGCTAACAAGCAGGAAGGACTGACTGCTGCCGAATCAAAACAAAAGCAAAACCCACCACTTTTTTTTTTTTTTTTTTTTTTTTTTTAACAGAATCTGGCAATGAGTATTCATGCTGGCAAAGCCCTTGTACTTCAGTATGATCAAAACCCTGCATACACATACCTGTAGGCAATACGGCAGAACCCTCTGACCCCAGAGTTGACTCTTGGGATTCTCGTCAGTTGGACTGAATGCACCTTTTGTCCTATGAAACCTGAATCCTGGCCCTAGGATGGGCTTGAATTGAAGCTTATGTGTTACTTAGGGCGAGGGCCAAGAAAGGTTTTAAGCACAAAGAAAAGTCTTAAACGGATTTTAGATACTTTCAGCCAAAAGGCCTACCATAGAGTCCCTGCTGAGCCCTGGAGGGTTGGTGACTCCTTCCAGTCCAAAGCAGATTGAAGCACTTAAATAACAAGTCTTGCCAACTGGCTCATTTAAACTGCAGTAGTGAAGCAGAAGCAGCCCTTGGTGAATCCCTTTCAGGGATCTGGCCAGTAATGGTTTCTGTCTTACCTTGGCACATATTTTTGAGCTGTTGGGTTGGATGGATGAAGGAGCAACAACCTGTGTAGCTTCCAAAGGCTGAATCCAATTAATTGCTTCTAAGAGCCCCAGTTAATGTCACTGGATCTGCTGGGAGGTTTCTTTTTCTGTTTTGTCACATGCAGCATTGCCTGAAAGAGATGATCCTGGTAACACAGGCGTATCGAGGAATTAGGAGAAGGATTTATTTTTTCCTCCTATGCTAGGAAATAAGCAGTCAGGCAATGTTGATTACGGGGAAGCTGAGGATCCCTGTGAATCTCGGAACCTGCGGGTAGCCCCTGGGAAGGACCTCCCAGCGGGACGTTTCTCTGAGGAGGCAGCCTCCACTCCCGGCGTCGTGCGTCGAACTTTTCCTGTTTCCCGAGGCTCTTTTTCGCATTTCGTTTTCCTTCTCCTCCCGCCCCGCTGCCAGGTGTCGCAGGCCGGGGAGGCGGAGCGGGGGCGGACGGTCCCGGAGCCGGGGGTGTCCGGGGCAGGTGCGTGATTCGTGCAGCCTCGGGGAAGGGGAGGAGAAAGGGACAGGACGGGACGGCGGCTCCAGCCGGGCGGCGGGGAGGGCAGGCGGCGGCCGCTGCGGAGCGGTAAGGGACGGCTGGGGGGAGCCGGGGTTGCGCGGGCGCCTCTGGAGCCGGGACGGGCGGGAAAGCGCCGGGCCCTTCGGATGAATCTGTCAGTAGTCACCGAAGCTGTGGGCAGGGAGAGGAAGAGAAGAAGGGAAGGGAAGAAGGCACCGGGCGTTCCCCTGAGGGCGCGGCGCAGATCAGCTCCCTGTGGCGCTGGCGCTGCCCCCGCCGCCTCGACGGGCGTTTAGCCGTTTACTTTCTGCCTTAGCAAACCTGAAGTGTGTAGTCTCCTCTGCTCAGGACCACGGCCTGCCTAATGCGATTTCTGGTCTCTTAGTGTTTTATTTGCTAATGTTTTGTTGATAAATCCAGTGTGACTTCAGTGGCATTGGTTGTCTTACTGAAACAATAATGTATTGAACTTTTTTTTTTTTTTTTTTTTTTTTTTTTTTCATAAAGTATCACAGAGTTTTATTCTTTCACAAACATCTGAGAAATCTGTGTGACCTTAACGGGATGTTTCTCAGCAGGTTGGTGAGTTAGGAAGCTGTTGTCTGGAGTTCAGGTAACCAAGATGGTGGCCCCAGCAAGTGCTGCATTACAGCTTGCTGCTGCATGCCGCAAAAATACTGAGTGCTCCCATAAACCTGTATATCCTGCCTGATTGTTTAAAAAAAAGATTAGCTGTCAGTCTGCCTTTCCTTCCGGGTGCCACTGATCAGCAGCTGTCTTCAGCTGCTGAAGACAGCTGAGCCCCTGTAATTACCCATGATGTTGGAGAGCAGCCTGGGGTTTCTAGCAATGGGAACTGAGGAGGAATAGTGCAAACAGATTAATCCTGCCAAATCTTAGCTAACGAGTCAGGGAAGGATGACAGCATATTTACTTGGCCAGACTAGGTTAGGAAATCTGTTTTCATAAGCCTTTATTTTCTGTTTCTTTATATTAAGTAGAGAGGTGGGTTATTACATTCTCTTTCTCTTGTCCCCAGGCTAATCTTCAAGCCACATGTTTGCACTGGGCGTATGAAGTAATAATTCAAATATTTCTTTAGGGTTGATGTTTAGAGCGAGAGGGGCATCAACATCAATCATTCTGTTGACAAGCTGAAGTTGTGGTTGCATCCACAGTGATTAATCTTTTGATGAGATTGTCTTTTAATCCTGATGTCATCTTGTTCTTTTTTAAAGAATTTCCATTAGAAATAGAAATTCTATTCTAATTTCCATTAGAAATTAGACCGATATATTAATGGGACTGATGCTTGGTTTTATTTTTACACTGTTTTATTACTTGATAGTTATCTGTGTCTCAGAATTGAAATGTCCTCCTTAATTAAATTTTAAAAAAAGATGGGGTGGGAAGAAGAAAAGGAAGGCATAGGAGATGTCATCATTCCAGGGATGCTGCTGTGAAGACCTGAAACCTGTTTGCTTCTATCTTGTAGGGTGGGGGGAAGCAAAAAAAGATAGATACTGTTTTTAAATAGAACCACCTGCCCCAAATTAGCCAGTGGTAAAAACTGAAAAATGCAACATCAGTTGAAAATAAGTATTGGCCATAAGTACTGAGACTAGAAGAGTTTGTGCTAGAAATTATGATCATGAGCATTTTGAAATCTATTAAAAGGCGTTGATTTCTTATACCTTGTTTCTTCAGGCAGGCAGAGATGGGGATTGTCTTCAGTTGTGCAGCATCTGCCACACAGCAGGAGCCATGACTGGGGCCAGCTGATCAGCATTAGATCTGTAGCTTACTCAGAAGGGGAAACTTTTTTTAAATTATTTTTTCTAAAGAAAACAGAAGGTCAGTGGTTTTTAAAAATATAATTGTGGAATATACAGTACTACGAAAACTTAGAGATTAGTCATCTTTTGATTGCTTTCTTCCATCTGCCAAAGCTGCAGTGTGAGTAGGAGGTTGGTGTGAAAGCTGAGAACAATGCCTTCCACACAAGGAAGTGAGGGGTTACCAAAATAACTGCTCCTGCATACACACTGTGCCAGTAGTCACGTTGTCCTTTCCTTCTGCACCAGCTCCTGTGTTTGTCCTAGCTATGTGGCCAGTCCCACACTGGACTGAATACACAACTCCCTTCCTAATAAACCTTTCCACGTTTCTGCTTAGTCTGCTGGGAAGACCATGAGACTACTCAAGTATATAAACATCAGCAGTGTATAAACATGGACCAGCAGAGCTTTGTCAGACAGGAGCAGGTGGTTGAGAACTGTAGTTGAGAAGTTACGGTTGTAGAAATTTATGGGATAAACACTAGGATATGCAAGTTGTCAACAAGCTACTTAAAGGATGATATAGACACAACAGAAGCTGGTTATAAGTTAAGCGTAATTTTTTTTACAGTTTCTAATATGGACAGACAGAGGTTTCCAAAGCATCTTGCATAAAAGTGAGCAAATCAAACTTGTCTTAAAATGGGTCTTAATCTTAAAATTCATGTGTTAAAATTCATATGTTCTCAAATATATCTATTTACATTATGCTTTGTAAACTATGGAAAAAAGTCAGGACTGCTACCAAAATCCAGTTTCCTTTTGATATGAAGATACTGATCCAGAATCTGCATTTGAGTAGGTGTACAACAGTACTTGGGGTAGGGGTGTTTAACATCTGCTGCAGTTCCACTCTGTGGTCTCTGTACTTGGGATGAATTAGTGCCTCAGTGACCTGAATCAAGCTGGCAGCAATGGGGATAGCTCAGCAATAAAGGTGGATTTCTGGCGAATTGTCCTCAATGAGGAAGTCATTAAAGCAATTTAATTTTTGTTTACATTTGAAGACTGGTATCTTTTGCATCAGTTTTGTCCTAACTTAATTAGTATTTAGTATGCATGTCTTAAAACAGAACTGGATCCTGCACTTTGAGACATGCTTAGGTAGTGTCTTTCAAACTGGGGACAACTTCTTGGAATAAACCTGAGGAATGGGAATATGGGAAGGGGATTGTATCCAGGAGCCAGCAGTGAGATGGGGATGGAGCAGCAAGAGTCCAGAGTCGGGCAGGAGTTTGTGAGATGCACTGTAAGCTTTTAGGATGGCGATGGCAGGGCGACAGCGGCTTAGCTCTTGTGCTCCTGGCAACCCCATGCATCTTCTGTCATTTCATTTCAGTATTGTCTGCTCCCTTCCTCAGCTTAAGCCCCTCACACTGGGCTATTTTACAGCCCCATTTCTCCTGACAGCTCCTCTGCTGCGTTCCCAGCCGCTACCCAGCACTCTTTCTTCATCCTGAGTGGAAGGTCTTGTGTTCCTGCTTGAGATCTGCTGTCTTGCACCGAACCATGCAGGACTGAGTTAACATGTGTTGTATTTTTTTTGATCCAACAAATCTATCATTTAATGAAGTCTTCCCTAAAGTGTTAAGTCTAATAAAATAGTAACTTTTGGTGCTCTTCTAAAAAAAATCTTAATGCTTTCAGATGATGTTGTCACCTTGTTCTTCATTTGGATAGCAAGAACAGAGGCTTACAGAATCATCTAGGTTGGAAGAGACCTCCAAGATCATCTAGTCCAACCTCTGACCTAACACTAACAAGTCCTCCTCTAAACCATATCACTAAACTCTACATCTAAATGTCTTTTAAAGACCTCCAGGGATGGTGACACAACCGCTTCCCTGGGCAGCCTATTCCAATGCCTAACAACCCTTTCAGTAAAGAAGTTCTTCCTAATATCCACCTTAAACCTCCCCTGGTGCAACTTTAGCCCATTCCCCCTCGTCCTGTCACCAGGCACATGGGAGAATAGACCAACCCCCACCTCGCTACAGCCTCCTTTAAGGTACCTGTAGAGGGTGAGCCTCCTCGTTTCCAGGCTGAACAATCCTAGCTCCCTCAGCTAGTCCTCCTAAAACTTGTTCTTCAGACCCCTCACCATCTTCGTTGCCCTTCTCTGGACTCACTCAAGCACCTCGATGTCCTGGTAGCAAGGGGCCTAAAACTGAACACAGTACTCGAGGTGCGGCCTCACCAGAGCTGAGTACAGGGGGACAATCACTTCCCTAGCCTTGCTGGCCACACTGCTTCTTATGCAAGCCAGGATGCTGCTGGCCTTCTTGGCCACCTGAGCACACTGCTGGCTCATATTCAGCCAACTATCAACCAATACTCCCAGGTCCTTCTCTGACAAGCAGCTTTCTAACCACTCATCTCCCACCTGTAGCGCTGCTTGGGGTTGTTGTGCCCCAGGTGCAGGACCCGGCACTTGGCCTTGTTGAACTTCATACAGTTGGTCTCAGCCCATTGGTCCAGCCTATCCAGGTCATCCTGCAGAGCCTTCCTACCCTTGAGCAGATCAACACACACACCTAACTTGGTGTTGTCTGCAAACTTGCTGAGGGTGCACTCGATCCCCTCATCCAGATCATCGATAAAGGTGTTAAAGAGAACTGGCCCCAGTACTGAGCCCTGAGGGACTCCACTAGTGACTGGTCTCCAACTGGATTTAACTCCATTCACCACGACTCTTTGGGCCCGGCTACCCAGCCAGTTTCTAACCCAACGAAGCGTACGCCAGTCCAAGCCAAGAGCAGCCAGTTTCTTGAGGAGAATGCTGTGGGAAACGGTGTTAAAAGCCTTACTGAAGTCAAGGTAGACCACATCCACAGCCTTTCCCTCATCCACCAAGGGCGTCACCTTGTCATAGAAGGAGATCAGGTCCGTCAAGCAGGACCTGCCCTTCATAAACCCATGCTGACTGGGCCTGATCGCCTGCTTGCCCTGCAAGTGCTGCGTGATGACACTCAAGATCATCTGCTCCATGAGCTTCCCTGGCACTGAGGTCAAACTAACAGGCCTATAGTTTCCCAGGTCTACCTTCCAGCCTTTCTTGTAGATGGGCATCACATTTGTTAGCCACTAGTCAACTGGGGCCTCCCTTGATAGCCAGGACTGCTGATAAATGATGGAACGCGGCTTGGCCAGCTCTGCCGCCAGTTCTCTCAGCACCCTCAGGTGGATCCCATCCAGCTCCATTGACTTGAGTACATCTAAGTGCTGTAACAGGTTGCCAACCATTTCCTTGTGGATTGTGAGGGCTGCATTCTGCCCCCCATCCCCTTCCACCAGCTCAGGGTACTGGGTATCTCGAGAACAACTGGTCTTGCTGTTAAAGACTGAGGCAAAGAAGGCATTAAGCTCCTCAGCCTTTTCCTCATTTCTCATCACTAAGTTTCCCCCCACATCCAGTAAAAGATGGAGATTCTAGTCCTCCTAGATTAGTCCTCCTTTTTGTGTGAATGTACTTAGAAAAACATTTTCTGTTGTCTTTAACAGTAGTAGCCAGATTGAGCTCCAGATGAGCTTTGGCCTTTCTAATTTTGTCCCTACCCATTCTTACAACATCCTTATAATCTTTCTGAGTGGCCTGCCCTATTTTCCAGAGATCATAAACCTTCTTTTTTTTCCTAAGCTCTAGCCACAACTCTGTTCAGCCAGGCTGGTCGTCTTCTATGACCTCTTTGCTAGTGTTGTTCATCTCAGTAAAAATTCTGAAAGCAAACTGATGTCACATGTTTAGATGAATTTGCATTCAGCAACATTCCTTACAGTGGAAGATAAAACTTACAGTGGAAAATAAGCTATTTACTTTTTTTCCAAGTTATCCTAGTAAATGCTTGTAACAAAAACATCTCTCCTCTTACTCAGAGTGCGCATGTATTGATTCTGAGTTTTGAAATGACATTCAGTGAAAGTAAAAACAGATGGTCTGAAATTTTGGTTTCATGATCTGCTTACATTTGTTTGCATGAGTGTTCTTGCCATCTCCCCTTGTGCCACTTGTATGCTAGGAGCTGATATGACTGAAAACTCACTCCATGGTGGTAGGTAGCCACAGTGACAAGTTTTTTTTTTTTTTTTTTAATTATTCTATTTATTTATTTTTAATTTAGGACATATATTTGCTAATGCACAGTTCTAAGGATATATATTTCTTTTTATTAAAAACAAGGAAGTTTTAAATCCATGCCAAACAATGGAAAAGTTCTTAATTGAAACTTCCATGGAGCTAATTAAATTTATCTTTCATAAAGGCTTCTTACAACAGGCATTGAAGATTCAGCCCAAATATATTTTCTTTATAGTAAGATTGAGTTTCAGGTTGGCCTGTTACAAGTAGAGTATTTTGGGTCTGTACCTGAGTAGCTAAGGAAGCTTTCAGATGAGGAAAATTTTTCTGGAATGTAGTAAGTGTATTTACTTTTCCATTCTTAGCTGAGTGGTACTTCCTATTGCATTACAGGTTTGGCTGGTCGAGGAGATGCCACCACAGTCTCTCCCAGTTTCTGCAGGCTATCAGGAGCAGCACTTGGCGCATAAGTTTCTGCTCGTGGCGTGTTACCTGTGCACTGCTGTGGAATCCGTTTCTGCTGAACTTTGGTGCATGCCAGGAAACTAGCTGGGATTAAAAACATCATTGCCCTCTGATTCATTTTAATTGTTGGTTGAAGCACAAATGACTCTACCTTTCTACTTTTGATTGGTTTCCCCTCCTGTGTTTTTTTTTTTTTTTCTCTGTGTTTGTCCTTGGGTAAAAGGTATTTTTCCACACTTAGGATACATGTTTGATATCCTGTCTTCAGAAAAACGGTGAAGTTTTAAACTACACAATCTTAACAAACTGATCTGAGCAGTATCAATAATTCTCATGAGATGGGGTTTGCATCCTCTGGTGAAAAAATGGTAATAAATATGTGTTCATATTGGGTGAGGAAAGGAGTAGTTGGTACCATGAGGTGAAGACAGGTGAAAGGCATGAGCCAGACCCTGACCCCAACTGATCAGCATCATGAACAGAGTGGGAAGAGGGAAGGAGAAGATGACTGCAGCTCTGTAGCTCTGTCCTCCTCTCTGTGTTTTGGAGTATGACACAGATAATGTTCCCTATGTGTTCTTAAAGTAAATCTGGCCCTTGAGAGAAAAGGAATCTTGAAGCCATTTCTCTTCCTAGGAAAAGACAATGGCATACGTTCATGTGTGAATGTGTGTTACCTGTCAGATGGCAGAGGTATTGATTATTACAGGGCAACCTGTTATGTTTTGGGCGCGTTAAGTAATACCTCTGTAGTTCCTGGACTGTGACATACATTCCTTTGGAGTTACCCTGTATTCATTTTGATGAACAAGATCAGAGTAAGTCTTCTACACTAGGCTTTATAATTCAACATTTGAATTTGCGCTCCACAGAAACTACCCAATTTCTGAGAAACCTGTGCAGTGGGAAGATGTATTCAGGAACACTGTGCAGCTATTTAATTAAAATGTAAGGTGTCACCTATATAGCGGTGTTTTTTGTTTGTTTGTTTTTTAATTACATGAACATTATCAAGAAGTTCTCATGTCTGATGAGCTGTAACCCAGCTGAAACCTGCAGTATATAGCTGCCTGTGAGCATACTTTTAGTTCCAAGTCAAGGATTTATCTTGGGAGATTCCAGTCAGATACAAACCCTGCAGTGTGTGATAGAAGGCTTTATAAGGAACCCTTGGCTAATAATTTCCTCAGATAAGTTACCTTAGAAGTCTGATTTACTTAGTTCAGTTTATGGAGTAGCAAGGTAAAAGGAGAGTTAAGCCAGGTGCTGTGCTTTTTCAGATACAGCCTGCAAACTCCTCTCGCCATGTTAGAACTGGCAGTGTGGGTTAGGCAGTACGTGCAGGCCATGCTTTGGGTTTCAGCTTGCTGCATGGGTTTGTAGTTTAGGGATTAACTTGGGGAGATGGGGAGCACTTGAATCAACAGAAATCTGATTTTGCAAAATGCAAAACTGCACAGTGCTGCATACTGCTGAGTTTTGCTTAGCAGCCAACAGTTCTAAAAGGCTTCAATTCCCCAAAATGTATGTGGCTTTGGTGCAGTTATAAAAGTGGCAGAGCGCTGTGCTGCATCCTCTGTTGGGCAGGAGGATATCCATGCATCTTGCTGTTGGTAGGATGTGCTGCTTGTCTTCCAGGTCTCCAGCTAGCATAAGTAACTAATCTAATGAGCTGGTTGCACTTAGAGTGATTTGTGAATGCTGTAGCTTTTACCAGGCTTTTTCCTACCTTTATGCCAATGCTATTCTGTATGTGGAGCAACAGATCTCTGCATAAAGCAATAAGCTAGAAGAGTGCTTTGCCCCATGCAGGTGTTCTGCCTTAGTATGTGCTTATGAAGGAAATGATTTGGGCTAAGACACGTGTGAGCAGGTACAAGTATTTGTGATTCTTTCTCTTGAGAGAATGAACAAAAAGAAAAATCTGGAGAAAGGAGCTGCTGCTTTTTCTATTTATTATTTTTTCTTTGGAGTCTAGTGACTCACCTAACCAGAGTTAGTGCAGCTGAGTAGCACAGTGAGTCAATATTCTCCTTTCTCTGCAACTAGAATACAAGAGGGTTTTTGTTCTGTTTTGTTTTTTAATGAAAAGCAGAAGTGTGGGATAAGTAGCTGAAGCCATTGGTTTTTGTCTTACTACATGCATTTCTAAAGACTTGAAGCAGAAGGGTAGTGAGAGACAGGGAACAGAAGCAAGAACTGCTCAGTTCTCCTCTGTGCTAAGAGGCATTTGGATCTGAAACTTCCAGATGTAAATGGAAACTCTTGTGTAAAAGACCCAGTCTTGCATTTAGTGTGCTTGTTGGTCATTCAATGTTTGCTTATCCTGGTTTGAGATGGCCTATTGGTTTGCATATGTGCAAGTAGCAGATAACAGGGAAGTCAAATGTACCAAAAAGTTATCAGTCTTATCCTTTGTCTTTTCTTACAGTTGAGTACTTGTCACCAGTCTTCCTTTTTGAATTATTTGGGAGCAGCGTTTGAAAGTCTGTTTTAAGAAGACAAAACTCGTGGGCTTGATTTCTGCCTCTGCCATCAGCTTGCTTTGGTGCCTCTATTTTAGTCATGTAAGTTCAGTTTATCTTTAAATTAGTAAATTGCTGTCATTTCATAGGATCACAAAGTACCTTGAATTGGAAGGAACCCAAAAAGATCTTTGAGTCCTGCTCCTGACTGTCTGAGCTACCCCTGACACAGCTTTAAGCCATTTCCTTGTGTCCTGTCAGCTGTAACCAGAGATCAGCACTTCCCTCTTTCCTCTCCACACCCCTTCATGAGGAAGTTGTAGACAGCTGTGAGGTCTTCCCTCAGTCCCCTCTCAGCTGAACAAACTGAGTACCCTTAGCTGTTCCTCACATGATGTATGTCCTTACGTAAGTAGCTAGGTACAGTTTGTTAATGTGTTAGAAATTCCAGTCTTCTCTGTCCTATATGGGTGCTTAAGGCTGTATCAATTTTTATATGATCTGGTGTTGGTTTGTGACTTAAACTTTTTGTTCTCTTTGCATTCAGGCGTTATGCCCTAGTTGCTCTTCCGAGACAACTCTGTATCAGTGATATTTTATATAAGAATGTATCTGTAAAACATACCAGTAAAGGCATAAGCTGTGCTTGTTTGCAATGAGCAAAATGCAGATGGTAACTGTGGAAATTCTCTTAGTGCTTTTATGAGGATATGCAGAGTGGTACAGCATACGTTACTATCTCAGGCTGTAAGACTTGCCTGAGCTAAAACAAAATGCTGAAAACCATTTCTAGAATGTCCCTCTGTCCTTTGTTTTCATTGCTATCTAATCTTTAAGTTAATGCTTATTACCATATCAATTTACTCGAGTTACTATCTTACCTGAAACTCAGATAATATTGATACTCAGCAACTTTTTATAATGCTGGTTGGTTTCCTTTTTCTAGGTGAAGCTGGTTTTTAGTTAATTCTAGACCCAGTCTTGCAATGAGTTTTGTGGATAGGAACTCGTTTGCAAGCAGTTTATTCAGGATTTGGGCCTTAACTTCAGAGAAAGTAGCATTTGACTTTGGAAACAGCGTATATAAAAGTACATGTTTAAAATTAGTGTTGGATTTATTTTCAACAAATAGTGCTGAACTAATGGAAAATACAGTTGCAAGGGATGTGAAGAGATTCTTGAATCTACTTAATGCTGTATGACAAATACATCAATAAAAGCTTTGGTCAAAACTTTATGGAGGGAAGGCTCTGCAACTCTTTAGCCAGCTTTTCCAGTGCTTAAATAGTCTCAGTGTTAGACGTAAAGAAAAGTTTATTATTTTGAAGCTTTTCTTAAAGTTTTCATTGAAGTTGTGTCAAATAAGAGTTTATTCAGAGCTTCTTCATTGTTACCTGTCTGTTGTCATTATTCTCTCTGGCCTCTTGAAATTAAGGAACCTCAGTTAATTTGGCTTTTTCTCAAAATTCTTCCTCTCTAGCCTGGCTGATTGTTCTTGATGCTTTTCTTTGCAATCTGCTCACCTGTTTGTTTCTCAGATACTGTACTCCCATGCAGCTTTCCCAGAGCAGCAGACCTTTTTCAGCTGTCATACAGGTACTGATTCTGCTTACACACCCCTTCATGATGTTTGCTGTTGTCATCGCAGCTTCAGCTTCCATTCAGGTTCTGATCTGGTAGATCTGCTGGGTATTTGTCTGCACTCTAGCTGCTTAAGTGATCAGTTTTTCTGACTGAAGAATGTGATTGTATTTACTGGGACTTAGGCAGAAGAAGGTGCATTTTAAACAGTAGAGAAAGCCATATTTTAGGAGAAAATGACATTTATTTTGGGGGCATTTCTTTTATAACTCACTAATAGCAGGGCTCCACGTGTGTGATGGTTTCGCTCAGGTGGGTGACCGAGCTCCACCACAACCGCTCTCTCACTCCCCCTCCTCAAAGAGGAACAGGGAGAAAATACGATAAAAGGGGCTCAAGGGTTGAGATAAGGACGAGGAGATCGCGCAGTAATTATTGTGATGGGCAAAACAGACTCAGCATAGGGAGATAGTAAGATTTATTGCCTATTACGAATGAGCTAGAGAAGTGAGAAACAAAGGAAAGAAACCAAAAGCACCTTCCCCCCCCCATCCACCCTCTTCCACCTCCTCCCCCCGAGCGGCGCAGGGGAACGGGGGAATGGGGGCTATGGTCAGTCTATAGAAATTCTTCTCTGCCGCTCCTTCTTAGTCACTCTCGTCCCCTGTGCTGTGGGGTCCCACCCACGGGATGCAGTCCTTGCTGAACTGATCCAGCGTGGGCTTCCCACAGGCAGCAGCTCTTCAAGAACTGCTCCAGATATGGGTCCGTACCACGGGGTCCATCCCTCGGGAGCAAACTGCTCCAACCTGGGTCCCCCACGGGCAGCAGCTCCTGCCAGGTCACCTGCTCCTGCGTGGTCTCCTCTCCACGGGCTGCAGGTCCGGCCCGGAATCTGCTCCGGCAGGGGTCTTCCACAGGCCGCAGTCTCCGTCGGTGCAGGGCCACCTGCTCCACCGTGGTCTCCTCCACGGGCTGCAGCGTGGAACCCTGCTCCACCGTGGTACTCCATGGGCTGCAGGGGGACATCCTGCTTCACCATGGTCCTCACCACAGGCCGCAGGGGACTTCTGCTCCGGCGCCTGGAGCACCTCTCCCCCTCCTTCTTCACTGACCTTGGCGCCTGCAAGGCTGTTCCTCACTCCTCTCACTCTCCCAGCTGCTGTGTGGCGCAGCGTTTTTTTTTCCCTGTCTTAAATCTGCTCTCAAAGAGGCGCAAACAACATCACTTATTGGCTCAGTTCTGGTCAGCAGTGGGGCCCTTACCAAACATGGGGCAGCTTCTAGATCCTTCTCACAGAAGCCACGCCTATGGCCCCCTGCTACCAAAACCTTGTCACATAAACCCACTACAACGTGCTAATTTCCAGGTCCAGAATATTTTCACTTAAGGGTTTTACACTTTGTGACATTTGCATGAGAACATCCTCTTTCAAAATATGTGGTGGTGAAGTCCCATGATTTTGTTGGTTTGGTACTTATATGAGCAGTTCTGTGTTCAAAATAGCTAGATTATTTCCTGGAATGAATCTTGCTGATGCAATTTGTTGCTTTACTGGTGCTTTTAAGCATATCATTCTTTGGAAAGAACAAATCTTGAAGCTCACCTCCATGTATAAAGAGAATGGAATGAGGTAGCCTGGAGAGAGATGGTTGTAGATACATAGATTTACAGCAGTTCTCTCTACTTTGGAATCTCTTCTCTGATAAAGTAATCACTCTAGCTTAAAAGTAAAAGGGTTATTCAGGCTGCTCTGTCAGGAAACTATTGTGCAATAACCTATTGCACAACAAGTTTAGGCTGGTTTTCCCCTGACTGTTGTTCCTCCATTGTCTGCTGTTACTTTGTATTGATTTCTGTGTGAAAGAAATGGTGATCTTCCTTTTTCTCAGAAATTAAGTTCCCCAAAGGCAATTTAAATACTTGCAGAACTACTTACGGATTAGCCAGCTTTTATGTTGAGATTTTTTTTTTATCCCTCTCTTGCCTGCTAGGCCACAAATCTAGCTGTGTCTTCATGGACAATGCAAATTTATTTAAGGATCCTTCACTTTTATTTTCCTTGTTCATCTATGTAGTGCCTTTGCATATCGGCAGCCAATTTACAGTAAATTTACTGGATTGTAAAAACCTACAGCGTAGGGTAGCTTGTGAGGAAAGGATCGTTCACTGATTGACCTTGTGAGTTTAACCAGGTCTAAACTTCAGTCTTTAATGTTCAGCTTTGAGTTAGCTTGTGTCTGTGATTAACCATGTTCCTCTTTGGTTTGTTTTTTGGGAATGAGATTTCATTTTTATATAACATAGAAAAGGAACTTGGGGTGGAAATAACTTGGTAGTCTTAAGCTTCAGAAAATAAGCTTTTTGTTTTAAGATTAGCTTAGTATGTTTAGGTCCTGTGTTTACTGTGCAGCGTAGCAATGCAGTGATGTCCCTAGATGTGGTATGAACAGTAGGAAGAATTGTGCTTATAATGCATGGTTTTTCATACCACAAGACACTGCATATATTCCCAGCAAGCTGCTTTTCTTTTTATTTCCTTATTTATTGGAAACATCTGTTACTGATTTTTAGTAATGGCTATCAATCCATTTCATTATGTTCAATGAAGTGTTTCTTTTAGCTCATGTTTCAGCTCTTCAGTACAGGAATATTTTTTTTTTTTATATCAAAACTTAGTAGCAGGGTTCATAGTATGAAAGAGAGAAAGCAGCAAGGTTTGACAGTAATGCTCTATTGTTTTGAGTCATTTTAACATACATTTTTTGATCATCACTGCAATTTCTCTTACTCATTTTGTTCATACTGGTGCTATGGTAAGTTATTGTTCCTACCCTACTATAAGAATACAGAATGAGTGTGTCAAGACACAGGTTTCCCACCCCATATCGTACTGAGTGGAAAGACTTGCATGTACATAGAGGGATGAAGTGTGCAACTGAAGAGGACTGAGTGTGGTTCTAATTGATCTGTCTGATGGTCCTTAGGAAGAGAAGATAGGAGATACTTAACTAGTGTTGATGCCATGAGAGATTGTTTGAAAAAGAAATTGATTGGCAGAGTGTAGGGAGTGTGTAGACAGTGAGAAAGATAGGAAGTCCGTGCTGGAATCTGTCATTATTTCCACATGGAGAAAAAGCAATGGTTAGCATTCTGTATTCTGTAATAAAATAATACAATAGTAATTGATAGAGAAAAGTTCCATTAACAAATTCATTGAAACCTTGGTAAGCAGCAAAAATGAGAAACTTTAGAATTACTTGAGAATTACAAAAGCTTTGAATTGAGTTGGATGTACTTAGTTGTTTGGGGTTTCTTTTTCCTTCAATATAAGTATTTATTTATTACAAATCATGGCAAAGATCAATATTCTGTTTTAAATATTTGAGCTTTACCACAAGCCAGGCTTGTATTAGTTAGCAACTATTGTGCATCCCATCATAATTCTTGTTTTTGGAGGAGAGTGGGGACACCTGGTTCTTACAGAACTGGGAGAAACTGACAGATAGCTTAGTATACTACTAAAGATGCATGATAGCCTTGTTTTTAGCATTTTTAATTTATAAAGGAATGATTTGTGGTGGGAAAATGTGTAATAAAAAAAAAAAAAAAACAAAAAACAGTAAAATTAAGAGAGAAGAAAGCAACAACAAAATCAAGATTAATTTTTAACAGTATCAGAAACAAATCAGTCAATACATTTTGGTCTGTGAAATGTGCATTTTGATCTAGTTAACTACCTGCTTTGTGTCCGAATAAAGCCCAGTTAGTTGCCACTTCTCCTAAATAAAATCCTTAGTTACGATTTTTATCTCCATTATGTTCTAGATACAATGTCTGCCCCGAGTGGCATCCCTGCCCCATCTGCACCACCTTCTTATGAGGAAACAACAGGAATCAACGTGAACTATCCCCACCCCTATCCTGTCTTAGACCCTGGCCAGAAACCAGATGGGAAGGGGATGAACCCTCCTCCGTACACAGGACAGCCTATGCCAGCAAGTAACCCCGGTAAGCCTGAAACTTTACTGTACCTCATGTTAAAGAGGTGTCAAGCGGCTGTAATAGCTGCTGTGCAGAAACTTAAAGATTGTGGTTAAAGGTGTTCCCTACCTACCCAGAAATATTTTCAGAGTGAATAAGGTCAGTCAAGTCTTGTGATACCCACAGAGCACACTGATGTCAATAATGTAATTCACCTTTCTACAGTTTTTAATGCAGACTTACTCTTAGACAATCCGTTTTGCATTACGAAATGCCATACTATTTTCTTTTTGTCATTGTGTATTTCATTGCTCTTATCCTCAAATATTTTGGAATTTTACCTGGTTGTAGCTCAGAGGAAGTTGATAAACTATCTTTTCTTCCTTGTTTACCCATTGAATAAACAAAATATTTCTTTGCTCAGTTACAGTTCAGACGGTGTATGTGCAGCAACCTGTAGTGGTATTTTATGACCGCCCAGTTCAGATGTGTTGCCCTTCCTGTAACCAGATGATTGTGACGCGTCTCTTGTATGAGTCAGGAGCATTGACTTGGCTGTCATGTGGTGGCCTCTGCCTGCTGGGGTAGGCTGATTCACATTTTCACTTTATTTTTCTCTTTTCACATGACTGGTAGCTCTAAGGAGTAACAAATATCTTGAAGGCTCTCAGCTTTGTTGCTTTCTCATTTTGTCTCAATTCTGACCCTCAATGGCTGGAATAGCCCATGTTGAGTGTAAGTCCTACAGGACCTCAAAGCAGGTCTGCAACAACCAGTGATGTGCATTCTTCCTAAAGCTCCATGGCACCAGTTTTATGGATAGCTTTTGTAGGAAATATATTTAACCTTCTTGTGTATGTAACAAGTGTTAAAATTGTATGTTTTTTTTTTTTTTTTTTTTTTTTTCCTTTGCAGGTGCATAGCTGGCTGCTGCTTAATTCCCTTTTGCATTGATGCCCTAAAAGATGTGGATCACTTCTGTCCGAACTGCAATGCTCATGTTGGTTCTTACAGGCGTTTATAGGCAGTGTTTAAACATTGATAATTGATTGATTTGAAGTTGGCTAGCACCTCTGTAAGCCCCTTCTGAAGCTTCATGGAGGCTTTGTGATTGTTTCTGTGCATCCTGTCACTGGAAACCAATCAAAAATAATGTTTATTGCTAGGTTGTTTGAATAAGAATTTGCTAAGAATAAAGGATTCTGACTTGGGTCTGTAGAAAGTACGTGTAATCTTTATGGGCCACGCAGTCCAGCACCAGTCCAGCAACTAAGTGTTGTCCCTCTCTGCTTTATGCAAAAACAGATTGGTGATGTCAGTCTGGTTAATCTCATCTCGGTCATGTTGCACACTGGTGTGTTTGTTTAGAGCCTCAGCACAGACCAAGAGGAGAATGTCTGGAGAACCATATAGTCTCATGCTTGGTGTTGATGCTTTTGCAACAGTGCTGTTTACAAATTGGCAGGGAGTTGCTTGCCTCTAACAGACGTGCCCCTCTGACAAAAGAAGTGATTTTGGTCCCTGATGTCATCATTTGGGCACCTTTTTAAGAGCACTAAAATTCACTTTAAAACTTTATCTGTGAAAGACAATCAAACCTAAAGTCTTCTTCCTTTTGGAAGTTGCATTACCAAATGGTGGTAAACAATAACTCAGGTTATTGTGCATCAGCAGTGATTCAATCTAGTGCCTGAATTTCCTTGCCGGTTTTGAGTCCAGAAGTATCTCTACTTTGCAGTGAAGATGCTTATACAGGAATTTTGAATATATTTTTTTTTCCAGATTTTTTTTCTTTTTTTTTTAGTGCTGATTTATTAGTCTGTGAAATGTTCTCTTCTCCCCACCTCATTGGAAATGCCAATAGAGCCTCAGTTGTAGTATTGGAAGGCTTCCTTATACATTTACATGAGTTCACTGGTGGACCATAAACAAACCTCAGTCTTATCTTAAAGCTGGAATTTCACCTGCAAAACACAAATAAATACAGGACCCGTATTTTTAACTGTTGATCTGTTAGTTGTGGTTTCTTCATTGAGAAGGTAGCATGTTTGTTAAGGAGTTTCTCTGATGATTATTTAGACTTGTACTCTGATTTTTCCAAATGAAAGATAAGTTCTGTTCTCAGAAACCTAAGCTGGATATGCTTAGTTTAGATGGTGATCACAGAAAATTAACAAGTGGCACTCTGAAGATTGAACTATTTTGAACACCAGACTAGGTCCAAGTGACATCTACATGCATTTGAATGATACCTGTCTAGAGAAGGCAGACAAGTGTTTAAACAAGGCTGTGATGCTAAGACTGTATTAATCTCTGTAAAAAGCTAAAATAAATACTGCATTTATTGTTCTTGTCAGATGTGCCTTCTATAAATATTTGGTGTAAGTTAACTTTTCAAAAATCTTTGAACACTTCACATTTGAAATCTGAGTTTTGTGGATTACAAATACAATGTCTAGGCCTTGTTAATTAGTATTTATAAATTGGTGCTGTTTGTGGGTCATCTGATGTTCTTTAAGGACCTGGGTGGTGTTCCATTGAATTTTCTGTTCTGATGACACAGTCACTGGTCCTCACTTATGCAAGTCACAGGCAGCCTTTTTTTGCCTGGATTTCACAAAAAATGTATTCTTTTTTTTTTTTTTTTGGTCAGTTTATCATCAGAGTAACACAAGAAGAAGCAATGAAGCATACCTTCCCTTAGTTCCCCCTTTCTCTACGAAGTGCTGGTTGGAAAACCTAAGATGGTAGCATCATGAGGCAGAAGAACACTGACCACCTCCCCCCTCCCTCCAATAATTATAATTTATGTGGGTTTTCTTTTGGTTTTATGAGCATAGTAAAATGCATCTGTTAAATTGCTGTTATGGACTAAGAATAAGACAGGGAATGTTGGCAGCTACTCCATGTAATTAAGCATTCTTCAAAACTTTTTTCTGCCCCCTCTATGCTTAAATTTCCTTAAATACAAAGCCTGTACATGTTCTCTTGTGTATGGATTTATCTTCAGAATGTGCCAAAGTAACTTGATTGTTACACTTATTTTAGATAGAGAAATTGAGGATATAACTTGCTGAATATGGAAAATGCTTTGTTTGAATTTCTGAAGTTACTGTTTGTTTTTAAAGCTGATTGTATTTAAAATAAAAACCTTCTTTTGTATCTAGTGATTATAATTGGAAAATTATAGCATTTGGAATGTTTCCAAACGTGAATGTTAAAATAGTGTCAAGAAATGTAACTATAGGATGCAATTTTTCAGTGCCTCTCTTGGGCCAAATCTCTCAGAAATGGCTTTCTGTGGTGTGCAGATAAACTGCTTACACACAGCCACATTTGAAAATGTTAGAATATCCCAGTGACTACTGAAGTATGTGTTTTCTCTTTTGATAATAAATCTTCCTGAAATACTTTTGGTCTTGTGGCTCCCTCTTGTTCTCTAGGACCTATCTGTGCTTCACCATGTGCTGCCTGCTCTCTTTTCATCTGGATCCCTTGTATTGGGATGGGACTGCATGGCCTCTCTAGCTGAGATGTGGTGTGTGTAGAGGGTGAATAGGCAACCTGGAGAAAGAGGGGCGCACGGGAAGGTTTTGGTCCTTGGGACCTCTTTGGAAGAGGTCTCAGCTGTGGCTCCCAAAGGACGTGCATAATAAGTTTTAGTCTTGATAAACTGTTATTGACAGCTAAAAGAATGGTGCAAATGATATAAAAATTACAGACCTCAGAGTTTTCTTATGATTGTCAGTGATGGTTATTTTTTTTCTTTTAGTTTAAATTCTTTTGCGTAAAACTTTCACTTGCAATACAACTAAATAATCCCATATACATGTGACATACCAGTGACCTAAAGGGAGAAAATAAGTACTAAATATCCTTACATTCAGTGGGAATCAGTCCGATTAATCATGCAAGGTTATCCTTTCCTTTTTTTTTTTTTTTTTTTTCCTTTTGTATGTGTGAAGCAATGCACTTTATGTATGCGTATTTATTTTCTGAGATGCAGAAGATACAGGAAGGTGAAGCTGATAACTTGCACGTCTGTTCTAATGCATTTTTTATGAACAAATTAACCAAAATATAGGTTAATGAATAATTTGAGTTGTGAACAAACAGTTTTCCTCTGCTGATAGGTCCAGAAGTGGCATGCTGACTTGATGTGCTCATCCCATTTCCACAAATGCCTAAGGAGAGAGTGGGGACCACCTTAAACCCTCCAACCTCACTCAACAAATTCAGATGAAGCCTTCCCCAACCACCACCTTCCTTAGCTTTCAAGGATGACATTACTCTCTGTTCCACTCAGACAGCGTTATTTCCATTACACTTCTGTCTTTAATCAACCAATCTTGCACAGTGCCCAAACTTAATTATTTCTAATGATGTGTGAGCCTGAAAGAAACATCTCACCATGCAAATGACATTAAAAAAAGGGCGGGGGGGGGATGGAAAAAAACACTGTTAAGTAAACATTAACTGACAGCCTCACAAGAAGGTGTTCTTAAGCAAGAGCAGTGGTTTCAAAAAGCTGCTATTTATTGCAGTGTTTTGGAAAGCATTTCTGACCATCTAACCAAAAGAACTTTTTGATGAAACTAGTTAATTTGTGTGCTAAAAAACAGTCAATTATTCTTCACAGCTGAGCAACACAAGGTAATAGAACACATGCTGTCATCCTAGGAATAAACAACTTCAGAAGTGCAAGTACCTTGACAGAGGTGTCAACTATCAAAATGTATAGTTCTGGTATTTTATAAAAAATTCACCTTTGTGTCCCCACTTTTCTTTATAAAATCGTGCAATGGGATGCAAATTGATGAGTTTCAGGATGACTTTTTTTTTTCTTTTTCTTTTTTTTTTCTTTTTTTTTTTTTTCTTTTGTGAAGTGTACCCTTCTGTATGATGTGCCAGATGTTGTGGAATTTATTTCTATACCTGATTCACAATGATTTGTTTTCTCAAGCTAAGTCACTGAACCATGCATGGTGAAACCTGCTGATTTCAGAGGAAATGCTTCTTATATCATTCTAAATCTTTTTGCGTATGTGTTTTTTCTCCTTATGACTTTTTTTTTTTTTTTTTTTTTTTTTTTTTTTTTTAAGAATCTACTGTCTGTTTGAACAGGTGGCTCTGTGGTTTGGAGATACTAAAAATACTCATGCACAAGTCTAGAATAAAAGTAAAGTGAGTAGGAAGCTTCAAAAATCATTTTGTGGTTGGTTGGTTTGTTTTGTGCAACTCCTTCGTATTCATGTTTCAAAAAGAAAGAAAAAAAAAAAGCTTTAATGAGCTCCAGATGGCTGTTGTATTTGCAGGGTGTGTGACAGACAGTGCTTTAGGATTTAAAACCGTAATATAAGGCATGAGTCTGAACATGACAACAGGGATTTCACAAAAGCATTGGAAAAAATAACAGATGAAAACCAAAGTAGTTTCTATCTCTGTTTTTTCCAGACAATATCGCAACCCGAAGACTGAAGTGTTACCTGTAAATCTTGGGTAATTTCCTCTATGATGGAATAACATCAGTAGGAAGGGTGAATGCCCCTGCTATGCAGCAGCCACCCTCCCTGCTTCAGGCACAGCCCCTGGAGCAGTTGGAGGTGCATGCTCCACCACCACAGGGAAGCGTTTTCTCCTGTCACACTTGGGAGGGAGAAAGGCAAAACCCCATTGTGCTGGGTCTGCGATCCAGGTGGTCGTAGCTTGTTACCTTTTTCTTCTGGAGAAGGGGCAGAGGAAACATTGCTGAGGGGGTATCTCGGTGGCTGGTGGACATTGCTCAATTGTACAAAAGTGATATTAGGCCTGTACTTTGTAAGATACTTCTTTACATAATGGTGTTCAAGTATTCTGCACTCTGAGATAAAAATATATAGAAAAACTACTTTGAGTTCATTTTTGCATAGAAAAAAAAAAAAAAGTGAAAAACCTCAACACTTGACGCTCACCAGGCCCCAGACAGGTGGGCAAGATCATGCTCTATTTTTGCAAAGCCAAATTTTCCTTTTTGGGGGCCCTCCTGGCACTTGGCTCTGACTCTGCTGCCCGGGGGAGGCAGGGGCACTCCCTGGGGGGCAGCGGGGCCTCAAGGTGCTGCAGGACCTGGGCCTGGCCAGGCACAGCCTCCTGCCCTCACGGCAATGTGGGGTTTGTACAAGAAGGACATCAAGGCCCTGGAGCGTGTCCAGAGAAGGGCTACAAAGCTGGTGAAGGGCCTGGAACACAAGTCCTTTGAGGAGCACCTGAGGGAATTGGGGGTGTTTGGTCTGGAGAAGAGGAGGCTCAGGGGAGACCTTATTGTTCTCTACAACTACCTGAAAGGGAAGTGTGGGGAGCTGGGGGTCGGCCTCTTCTTGCAGGTAACTGTGATAGGACTAGAGGGAATGGCCTCAAGTTGTGTTGGGGGGGCTCAGGCTGGAAATGAGGAGGCATTTCTCCTCAGAAAGAGCAGTCAGGCATTGGGACGGGTTGCCCAGGGAAGTGTTGGCATCACCGTCCCTGGGGGTGTTCAAGGAAAGGTTGGACGTGGTGCTTAGGGACGTGGTTTAGTGGGTGATGTTGGTAGTAGGGGTATGGTTGGACCAGATGATCTTGGAGGGCTTTTCCAACTTTAATGATTCTAGGAGTCTATGTTGGTTGTGGGGGATGAGAAAGGGGCACAGCGACCACTGCTGCCATGTTGCAGTTGGCCCATTAATTGCATACTTTGGTTAGTGCTCTAAAACGTTTACCTGTCTGAAAACACTCCTTGATTTTGAGGCCCCCTTCCCCCCAGGAAGCTATTTATTCTGAATAAATAATTCATAGAATCATAGAATCATAGAATATCCTGAGTTGGAAGGGACCCTTAAGGATCATCAAGTCCAACTCTTGACACCGCACAGGTCTACCCAAAAGTTCAGACCATGTGACTAAGTGCACAGTCCAATCTCTTCTTAAATTCAGACAGGCTCGGTGCAGTGACAACTTCCCTGGGGAGCCTGTTCCAGTGTGCAACCACCCTCTCTGTGAAGAACCCCCTCCTGATGTCAAGCCTAAATTTCCCCTGCCTCAGCTTAACCCCGTTCCCGCGGGTCCTGTCACTGGTGTTAATGGAGAAAAGGTCTCCTGTCTCTCGACACCCCCTTACGAGGAAGTTGTAGACTGTGATGAGGTCTCCTCTCAGCCTCCTCTTCTCCAGGCTGAACAGGCCCAGTGACCTCAGCCGTTCTTCATACGTCTTCCCCTCCAGGCCTATCACCATCTTCGTAGCCCTCCTCTGGACACTCTCCAACAGTTTCATGTCCTTTTTATACTGTGGTGCCCAGAACTGCACACAGTACTCGAGGTGAGGCCGCACCAGCGCAGAGTAGAGCGGGACAATCACCTCCCCTGACCTACTAGCGATGCCGTGCTTGATGCACCCCAGGACACGGTTGGCCCTCCTGGCACCAATTGTGCCAATTGGTGGCAAACCCAACGGTTAGCATCCCAGGACTGTGTACACTGCCCTCCGCCTTTTGCAGCTGTTCTGGCTGCAACAGGCCTCTGTTCACAACTTCTTGATAAGAACTAGAAGTGGTAAAGTCTATTAAGATGTCAAAAAGTTGTAAAAACACGCAAGTGGGACCTGGGGCACAGGCTGTCGGCAGCCCAGGTAGGCTGCCTCGGCACCCTGCCCTGAGGGAGCTGTGGCTGCCATAGTGGGAGGCAGGGCCTGCAGCCGCTCGCCTCACATGGGCATTGTAGGTTGTGGGCCAGGCCCAAGGATGATTTCCTCCTCCTTCTGGCCATTAGGAGCTAATGTGAACGTTATAATGGTAATATTAATTTTAAAAGCCTCACAGGGCCTTTGCAAAACAGACTTTGCCAAATTGTTAAACCTCAGCTTTTGTTCGCAGTACTAGTATAGAGTTTCCAGGAATTAATGGACACACTCTGTTGTGTGCTACAAGGTGTTTTTGATTAAATTTGTTTTGCAAACTTGAGTCATTAAATGGATGAACAATTTTCATAGACTTACTGCCAGGTAAGTCTCCTGAGTGTTATTAAACTAGTGTTTGCAGCATTCATGTCTCATTTTCCTCAGTATTTTCAAAGTATGAGTAAGTTTTCTGGGACAGAACCATATTGGAAATTCTTCTGGGAGATTTTTTTGTCTGTTTTTCTTTTTATCAGTGGTTTGGTGAGCTGTGGACTACTGTTATCTGATTTGTTGTAAAAGCCTGAGTGCTGTCAGAAGGACTGTAGTTTTAGTCTTTTTGTGTGTTCTTTATGCACAATTTCCGCCATCTTAGATTTAGGACTTTGGTTGAAGGGATGAGCTGCCTCCCTTGAACTCATTGCTCCCAATGGAAACACCTTTCCTTTAGTCTCGAAGCAAGTTTTTATCCTGTGTGCTTTTGATTAATCATTAGGAATGATTGCTGGGGTGTTTTGGTTTTTTGTTTTGTTTTGTTTTCTCCCTAACCTTACTGTGTGGGATTGTTCTTAGCATTTGCTATTTTGTGATGTCATGTACTTCATTTCTTTTCTTTGCAGTTTCACGCAATTTCTAATAGGTTAATTTCTTTCTCTCTTCCCCTTTTTATAGCAAAAAGTCTGAAATGCTGTTAGAATTGGATGAGATGTGTGTGTGTTTCTCTCTACCTTACTACACACATGCACCCTCCCCTCCAGAAGTTTCCCTGCCAGAGCCCCTCCTCTGGCTGGAAGAAGGGAGCTGAAAGAAATAGCGAGCAGCTGCTTTGTGAAGGAGGCTTTCTTTCACTGCCTTGCTCAGAGGTGCCTTTGAGAGGAGAACTGATGTGATTTTGTTAACTTCTGGGCTGAGGAGGGAATTTCACTGGTCATGGGGCTGCATGCCATCATTTTACTCTATGCTGTTGCAGCAGGAGCTTCTTGAAGTAAGTAGAATAAACTTTTTCCTCTGCTAAGACTGGTATCTCTCAATGCAAAATATTTCTGCGAAGGAATGATCTCACTATCAAAAGCTCAGATATGCTGTAAATTATTTTACCGCTTGCAATTCTGCAGTAATTTTTGTAGCAGCTTCATCTCCATTCTTAGTGTAGTGTAGCAGTTAGCTTTACTGAGCTCTTGGCACATGGTGGCACATGGGCAGGTGGGAGGGCACCCTGCCTATAATGCAGTTAAGTAGCGCATCTTCTTTCAGGATTACAAGGGAAAGCAATGGAAACAGTGAGATTGTGCCAATTTTCTCACCTGAAAATAACAGGCAAAAATTATGTGCTAGCCTCTTGTTCTAAACCTGTGCTCACTTTGTAATTTGGCAGATGAAAGATTTTCTTAAAAGTGTGAATAAATCATGAAATGTCAATTATGTGGTCCTTGGTTATCCTTTGTGACTCTTGTCAACTGAAAAGAGATAAGTACATGAAGTAAACCATGGAAGAAATTTTTTTTTTTTTAAAAAAAATCAAAGCAAAGAGTGGAATCTCTAAGTTTAGGCACCTTAACAAAATTATCCAAGTGCCTGACCGTCTGAGGTGCCCAGCCAACCACAGCATCTGTCTGTGATAAGCATATTTAACAATGCTGACTACAGCATTCAGGTATCCACATGGGAACTGAGAGAACTTAAATCTGGTCCTGGGAAGGCATGCTGAACATTTTAAAAATCTGATGCTGCATAAGAGATGAATTTTCCAAGTTTGTCTTACTATATTTACTTCAAGTTTCTTGAATGCGATACTGATTTTTTCATTAAAAGCCAACAACTTGAAACATTTTTTTTTTCCACAGTTTAAAAGAAAAGAAGGGGGGCTGAGGAGGGGAAGGGAGTGCCCCTTTTTTTGCCTGAACCACAAGATACTTAGGGATGTCTTAGAGGCAGTTGCAGTGATACACAGGAAATAGATACCCTAAAACTTTGACTGGTCTTAATTTTCCATGTGCAAACAGAAATTATCTTCCAGTCTGTCATGTGCTTTCTATATTGTCTAGCAGTGCTTGAAATTCCCCCATTCATGCCAAAGTGAACCTGAAGCAATTCCCTGTGTGGTGTAGGTGTGTTCTGGTTCCCCTCAAATTCACTGCCCTCCCAGTCCAAGTCTGAAGGAAAGTCATGCTGGAGAGCAGGCTCTCTGGTGCTGAAGGATGCTAGCCTTGAGTTGTGATGTTTAAGTGTTTGTTCCTTAGCAGGCTGATGCTGAAAAAATCTTTCTTCAGCAGTAAAGCTTGCTCTTGTTCCTGTTTTAAATGGTACTTATGAATTCTTGATCGTCTGTGTGCAAAAAATATTTTAGTTAAGTAGACATTTTCCTAAGTTAAAGGCCTGTGGCTGTGCAGAAGTTTGACATATAGAAAATGTATTTCTTGGATTAAGAACCCCTAGTTAATGCAGGCATAATTCCATTTTGTACAAGGCATAGTAGTGCTTAGTCTAAATGCTCCTAGGAATACACAAGAGAAGGGAAAAAGAGCCATAATTTCCTTTTTGTTCTTTATTTGGTTATCCGTGGTATTGTTGCATTTCCATACCTACCTCAATAAATACACTAAGGCATGTCATCCCTTTATATGTGTGTGCTTGTGTGGTTTAGACATATGGAAAAGGGTGAAAGCAAAGTTTAATCATTGTATACTTAGTAGCAAAACTGTCCTTTTTTTGTTGGGGGGGGGGGCCCGAAGGTAGGCTTTGGTTTCTGTTTGGAACAACTCATTGAATGGTTGAGACCTGGTAGCAACAAAAGGACAGAGGGTAGAGACATGCTGATGTTTCATGTGGTCACATTAACTCTGAAAGTAAATAATGTTTTTCTACTCAGTGGTTGTTTCTAAGATTTTCTTCTGGAAAATTGAACTTCTGTAAAAGACAGAATATGCTAGTTACTGTTTTTCTATTTTCTTTGATATTTTCACTAAAAAGAAGACAAAAGGGAATAGATACATATCTATACAAAAAAGCATAAGATTGAACATCAGTATATATTACCTGAAACAGCCACTGCTCTTACCTCTCCTCCCCTTCCCCCTCCCCCCCCCCCCCCCCCCCCAAGTGAGCTCCAAAGGGTTCAGCTAACAACACCACGGAGGGTTCCTGTGTCTGGAACAGGAGACCCCTGGCTCTTGGTGCTGAAACTGAATGTACACTTTGTAATATACAATAAATATTTGTTCATTGTCTTTGTTCTGTTCGAAGAGTGGGGGTAGTGAAGGTTCCTGGGTGATAAGAAACTGTGAAGTGCCTGGCTGGACATTATGAAATTCCTTACTTAATGTAACAAAAGAGTACATAAAGGATTCGCTTGAAACCAGCAAGGAGGAGGGAGCCCCCCCCACCCCCCTTCCCCCCTTCTTTCATCTTCTGCTTAAAGTCACTGTTGCAAGGCTCATGTAACCACTTCTTGATAAGTTGTTAACTAGTTTGGCAGCATCCTGCCTTCCTGCTTCATGCTGGGCCAACATGACCAGATAAGGGAAAAGAAGTTGAGTCACAATGCAGAGGAAGACTACGGCCTTCATCTTCACGACCACCAAAGGGCCTGAGACGACCCCCTAGCAACAACATGCGCAGCTGCAGAACATACCAGGATGTGCCGTGTATACCGGAACCACCAGGTGATAAAAGGAAGATTCTGGGGGGGATGAGGCGCGCGCCGTTGGTAGAGCCAGAGACTCCCTGGCCGCCCAGCGCTGTTTTGCTTGTTGGCTGCTTACTTAATAAAATCATTTGCATTATTGGACATGACCCTCTCTGTTGAGAGCTAAATTGAGAGCTAATTTATAACACACTTCACTTTCACACAGATGGTGGTGGTGGTACAGAATGGGTAAGAATCCCTTGTAAGAAATATAGGTGTAAGAAATAAGGTGGATCTCAGCACCAAACTGTTGGATATGATCTTTCCGAGTTGCTCTAACATTATGACTCTCAGGGTAAGGATGTGTGCTTGCCCTAGGGTGTTCATAGGTTCCTTCTTATTATTTCATGTTGGGTTTGTGGTAATTGAAGAGCAGCAGGTCTGTCCTGAGCTGCATACAAATTTTCAATGCTTTTCAGTAATCTTACCTGTCATTACAGGATCCTCAGAGAATTTAAGTTCTGGAGCTTCCTGTTTTGCTGATTGTGTTGGTGAGTAACACAAGACTGTATTCAGGCCTTGTATGTGATAAGGAAATAGGGATTTGAAAACTTCCTTGTCTTCAACAGGGATGTTGATTTATTAGAAGAATGATATTTATGTCCAAGTGATATGCATTCATAGAAGTATCTGAGAAGTCCTACTGAACTTTACTATGCACAGACTGCCTCAAGTTCACATTCTGTGAACTGAGAATACTCAGTTATATTAGGGCTAAACAAACTACTAAGCCAATGCAGGACAAAAACTCAGCCATGTATGAATGTCTTTTTTCCAGGACCTAGTGTTAGCTCCTTTCATTACTGAAATGGGCATGAAGAAAGGCTTCTTCAATGACCATGCACAAAACTTTTATTCTTTAAAGGACAGAAAGAGAGGATATTGAGCTGACCTGGAAAGGTTTGGTTGGATGGCCTGAAGTATAGTTTATAACCTTTGCATCTGATTTACATTGTCAGCAGGTGCTTGAATGTGCAGATTTTTTAATTATTATTATTATTATTTAGTGTAGCAGGAGGGAAAGTATGTGGATGTTCTGCTTGCAAGATCTCACCCAGACCTCTTAGCTTCCTACCCAGACAGTGCAGCTCAGAGACCCTTGGTTTGTTCAGCCTTTCAGTTTGTTTCATCCTTGTGTGGCTTTGTCATTCAAAGTGCTTGAGTGTGTCAGTGCCACTGTGAGGCGAAGAAAAGGAAGCTCTATTTTATGGGAGTCACAGTGGTTATTTTTCACGTGAGGGAATAATGTGTATTTTCTATGAATCTTTCCTCTTCTGCACTTCATTGGTCCTAGATAAGGCCATACCATGATATCTTCTAGGGGTATCATATTTGTTACAATCTCACACACCACAGCCACCAAAACTTTTGGTGCTGAAGGTATTATGACTCCAATCCTCTCCTCCTATGAGGATAAATTATTACCTGGTCTAGAAGAGAATCTCCTTCGATTAGAGGAATACAGACACTATGCATCAGGGTGTCTGACATTATGTTCTCTAGAGGACAGTGCTGCTAATGGATGTTGCAAGGTCATGACAATGTCTTCATATATAAACATGAACAATCCCTATCTTCCCATGCTTTCTTTTCCACAGCCTGGATCTTCTAGGGTAGGTTTTCAGAACCAAACTTCTTTAGTTTGCAAAGGTCCAGCTTTGCTGCTCTCTGAAAGGTGTCAAGAGAGCATCATGCCACAACTGCATTGCATTCTCTCTCTGCTCTTGGAATTAGATTCCTGCCTTGATGGGAATTGTGAGGCTGTGAGCATAAGAGAGGGAAATTCTCTCCACCTTCCGTATAGGGGCTATCGCTTGCATGCAGGGTGCTTTCAGAAACCCAGTTCTTTCAGTTGTAAGCCCAAGTGAGAAAGGAACATTTTGAAAATTTAGCCCCTTACTTATCTGATTTTAGTGGTGAAAAGATTAAAAAGTTTTTTTTTTTTTTTTTTTTTTTTTTTTTTTTTTTAAGGAGGAAAAAAACTTGCAACAGACAGTTTTTTCTTTCATTGTTTGTTTCCTAGGACACAGTGCATCATACTTCCCCCAAAGAGCTAGATATAGCTACAGGTATTCATCAGTCACCAACACGTTCCTGCAGGAGAGTATTTATAAAAGCAGTGGCATCTCTTTGGAGAGCACGGTGGTCACTGAAGTATTGGGAAACTGCCAGATGGTTTTGAAAGTGAGTATTGTCATAGTCTGAGTGATGGGGATGAGCTAACATGGAACTGTATCTTTCTATGGGATTACTGCTACATTTAATACATTTTTTTTTTCATATAATTAAAAGCCAGTTAGACCCTGGATCTCATAATTAGAGTTGCAGATTTGCCTGGATCCAACACAGCTTCAAATTAAATAGTTTAGAAGGCAGACAAAACAAAACATTTTATTTCCTAAGTGGCCTGTTTTGTTTTCATAAATTTCATTGTTTTGTTACATGAAGTGCAGAACTAGATATGAAATACAGAACTAGATATGAAGCTAATCCCTTTGAAAGGAATTCGTTTTATTTTTAATTACTTTCATATCTGTAGCTGTAATTTAAAAATAGCAAACTTTTTAAAGAGAACTTGAGAAACTTGTATGATGTGCTGGATCGGTGCCTTTCCTAGCACAGTGTAAAATTCAGTTTTGTAACACTCCATTGATCTCAGTAGGAGTTCTCTGTCTCAGTGACAGAGCAACAGACCATTTTCAGATTACAGACCTCTTCCTTGGGTGAGCCCTGTGGTAGGCAAGCTGAAGAATTACAGTTCCTAACAGGGGGAGCATAGAAAATAAACTCACATCTGCCTTGGATTTCTTTGGGTAAACAAAGGAGTTAATTCATGGGTGCTGTGGGGGAGTTGACATGTGTGCAATATACAAAAATATAGATGAAGCCAACAAAGAATAGAATAGTAATATCTGTCCTAACATGGCCATGTGGATAAAATTAACTGGTTGGTGGCCCCCTGGTTTTGCATAAAAAAATGAGAATTTGGTTTCTGTCTTCAGGTTAAATCATTGAATTCTGCCTTGTTATACCAGTGCCTGGACTCTGCTACTTCTAGATTTTTGTCTTAGTTGAGGCCTCGTAAGATATGCAAAAGATTAAATGCTTGTCTTTATAAAAATAAATTAGAAAATACTAGGGAAGAAAATCACTAGTGGTTGTAATCTATGCTGTATTTAAAAGGGGGATAGAGGAACACCATTCTTGTTACATCATTTGAAAACACTTTTTCCTTAGTACTACCAGCCAAACTGGAAATCACTTTGGCATGCGTTTTCTCCTCGGAATTCAGTAAAATTAAACTATGAAATGGCTAAGGAATACTGAGCACGGGTTCAATTGCAAGAATCAACCAACATAAGTAGTAATTTTGCTTCTCCACAGGAGTAGAAAGGACTTAAATTTATCCAGGCTTCTACTTGACCTTAGAATAGGTGATTGCTTCTGGCTTGAAAATAAAAGGGTATAATTGTGCTGTACAGAATGCATTTAATAATCAGTGAAACTTCTTTGTAAAAGAAATTTCTGGAAACTGTCTCAGATATGTACCCCGAAGATGTGGCTATTGCAGTTATCTTGTTTGCAGCACTGAGGCTTTTTTTCATAGTCTTCTACTTACATGTCCTTATGTGATGAAGTCCCCATGTTCCTAATGACATTTATATTAATTGCTCTATAATCTTTGCTCCTAGGTGCAAGATGTACAGCTCAAGAAAAGTCTTGCAACCAGAGAAGAGTCTCTGAAGGAAATGGACAGTCTAAGGTGGAAAAACATCTAATTTGGCTTAGCTTTTTGTTTGTTTGTTTTTGTTCTGATGCTGTATGGTTTAGCAGCAGATAAATCTGAAGACCATCAGTAAAATGAGGGTCATATGATCCAAAAAGAGTTTTTGAATTTATTTTTCATCCTTTGAATGTAAAAAATATTTGAGGAGTAGACAGTTTAAGTGATTCTGGGTACAAAATATCAAGCCTCTTGTTGCCTAGCAGCATGATCACTCATTAGTTTTCTGAGTTGCAGTTGTTACTTGCAGAGACTCTTGAGTTTCGAACTCCATTTTAGAAGTTCTTGGTTTGGAGGGGACTGTATTTCTTGTGATGTAAAACTTTTTTTTTTTTTTTTTTTTTCTTCCTCCAGTTTATTTAAATTCCATTTATTCTTCTAATGTCATCTTCTTCCACTTATGGTTATACTAGTTTACTTTTAATATACTGTCAGTAGCTTTCTGGCAGGCAAAGGTATAGACACTTGTTAAGAATTCTATATAAAAAGCAGCCTCTTCTAACTGTGGAGGTCTGGTATTTTTCCAGGGAGCTGATGCTTCTTGTATTATCAAAAACAAAAAACAAAAAGGCATTTCTGTTGTCTGGTCTAAGCTGAGCCTCGTAATCTTCTCTTTGTTCTGCTGCTTGGATTCTCAGCCTTTAAACAACACTGACAAGTGAGATAATTGGCTGAATTCAGAGTGTCAAAAAGAGCAAGTTTGGAGTAAGTGTATTGCTTTTTATGTTCATCAAGAAGAGCTCTGGGTTCCAAAATAAGAGTAGTGGTATTGGAGTTCCAATCATTTATACAGGCACACATTCTTCTATAAAGATATTCGTAGGACTTTCTTAGAGATAAGAGCAGTTGTCTTATTCTTTGCAGAGAAGTGAACAAAGAGGTAGCAAAGAAACCATTCAGTGAAGTCTGGCTATTGAAAATAATTATTCAGACCAGTGAAGCTTATTAGCATTTTCCTCAGCCCATTGTGAATAACAGTGGTATAGCTTGTCCTTTGAACACGCATGTAATTTCCACAGATAGTAACAAAAGCAACCTCATTTGCCTAGGAGTACAGAAACCCTTAGCCCATGTACAGTCTCTTCTTCTGGAAAGACTTTTTCAATGCACTAACACCTGGATAATGTTTTCCTCTTGCATTGTCTTTATGAGTTGGCTTGAAATGAATGGTTAGTTCCAATATTAATGTGCAGAAGAACTGTATATCTCCCTGTTTGGGAGCTGCCCATTGGGATACTGCAGAATTCTTCCTTTAGATGGCTTATTTTTCCCTATTGAGAGGGAAAATAGATTATTAGAGTACATTGTGTTAGGACTGAAAATCAATGTTCAAACACACTCACTTCCAAAAGTGGAAAATTCTGTACTCTCAGCCTGGGATAGCAAACTTACTGAGTCAGACAACAAAGACTGGGGGATGACACTGGGAAAGAGCTCAAGTATGTACATCTAGCACAGCAGGAAGATAAAACAAGGGGTTGACTGGAAAGCACTTAATCATGGTTTTGTGCGTATCACAGCAGAAGACAAATGCAGACATGCTCACCAATGCTGCAGGCACCCTCAATCATAAAATAAAATTGCTGTTTTACATTAAACAATAATTGTTGCCATTAAGTATAATTGCTTGTAAATAATTTCCCAGGAAATTGCTTTACTGAATGTTACAGTTATGTTGAAGATGTTATGATTATCTTGATAGTTTTTTCTTTTTGTTTGTTTGTTTTGAAAAGGGGCTTTTAGGGTCAAAGCTAACTCATGAAAAGTAGAGGTTTGGTATAAAGAATGGAGATACAGAGTAAGATGGATCTATTGTCGGGGAACAACTCTGTTCATAAAATCTGAATCTAATATCATAAACTGATTGGCAACCACTGTTTTGGAGCAAGAAACCTTGTTTAATTGCAGGGAAGTACTAGAACAACATCCTCTTCACTTTTCTTTCCATGAAGGGAAAGTTCTGAAGCTCTGTCCTGTAAGGAGTGAACAGACTTGGGCACTGAACATAAAGAGAAGCATCCTCAGTGTCCTGCAGACGTCACACGCATCCACTGCTCGTGCTGTCATTGAAGAGGTGAGACTCTTGGTAAAGTCATGCTCTAGGTTGGCTGTTAGCCTTTGTGCCTATTAAGCCTATCTCCTTGTTAAACGACTACAAATTGTTACAGCTTGATGACAGGCTAGCAGCCTATGGTGCTTGTCTGATTTCTTTTAGTAGTTAGTGTTATGAAATTATCTGTAATTTGCATTCTTGTTGGGGTTTGGAAGCCAACACATTGTTACCTGAGCATGGTGTGCACTTGTTCTCATGCTATTGCTACATAGCATTGTTTAAATAAATGTTTCTTTATAAGGTGTGGGTCATACGCAATTCGATTTCTTTGAGTAGAAATGCTCTTCTTAGTTAATGCTTCTCTGCAAATACAGAAAATCTGGAATAGAAAAGCATATGTCTGTAAATGATCTGATTAAAAATAACACACTGAAGTTAAACTATCAAACCCTGGCTTTTATAAAACTTGTCCAAGATCTTTAAAATGATTGGGCTTTATGTGGCTTTTGTATCAAAGCAAGTGTCCTGCAAGGTAGAATTTATGACTCTCCTATCTCATTACAACAAAGCAATGACTTTAAATCATTGTAATAGGCCATAATACTTCCTAGTATTGTAGCATGCATGTGTGATTTCACACTTTACATTTGTTACCAGATGGATGTGCTGGGAATATGCTCAACCAAGTATCAGCGTTCTTGTCAAAACAGGGGACTTAAACCTCTGCTCTCATTGATATTCTGGTTTTACTTCTGTGCAGTCTGTTGCTCTTCCTCGTACGTCGGTAAGTGTTGGGAAATGACACTGGTTCTTCCACAGGTCCTTTTAATTTGAAGAGACTAAGGACCAGGTTTGCAGTTCGTATCAGGTACTTCTACTGACAGGAACATTTTTAATAATGTAAATGAAAACATTTTGAGTAGTTGTTAATGCTCAATTACATTTGTATGTGTCTGCCCAAATTTGAATCCTTAGCAAAGAAACAACTGTTGTTGTCCTTTTAATGCCTATTAACATAATCTGGTTTTAATGCAGATTTGCATTGTAGTTGTTGAATATTATAGAATAAATGCCAGAGGTTACTATGGTGCCTGTATTAACCTCTGTCATTAAAATGTTATAGTGGAAACTGGCAGAAGAGCATGAAAGAAGGAAATAGAAAGAAGAAAAAGAAAGCTTTTCTAAAAGCAAAACTTACAACTTTTCACTGTTCATAGCAAATACTGTTAATTTTTGTATTTTGTATCACTTTAATTGGGTGAAAAATAATTGTTCCTTGTATTGTACTAGCTAGTCATCATTTACCAGCTTTTTCTTTTTCTCGACTTACTTGACCAGAAAGATCTGCTTAACACTAATGCTTTGCAAACTGAAATGAATTGAGACCATTTGACACTGAAAGTTAGTAGCAGTTGCATTTCAGTGAAGGAAAGTGTAGAATGAAAAAAGAGCACATTAATCTACACAGGCTGGGGACTATCAGAGGTCTAAACAGAAGACTTAACTATATCACAGAACTGGAAACCTCAATGAAATCGGGAGTGAAAGGATTGAGCAGCCTGACATAGGTCATCAAGACTTTCCCTGAAGTATCTTTTCTTCTCAGTCTGAGCAGCAGATCCTGTCTTCTAAACTGGAATGTGTTCAGAGCTTTAAGGATAGAGTCCTGGCAGAAGCCAAATGTACTGAATCCAACCTTGTTGCACCATTCTCTCAGAAAGGTGGCAGGGCAAAGACAGAGACTCAGTCTTCGTTGAAATTCTTTCAAGTGGAAGCAGAAACACTGTACAAAAAAGGTAATAGGATGTTTCTGCTTTATCAAAAATAAAATTATTTCTTGCAAAATCAAAAATCACCTAGAAGAATCTTGGGACTGCATCTTACCTATGAGAAATTCATATATTTCTGTTCAAATATTAAACTATGTGAAAGGCGATATTTGTGCAGTCTGGGCTACTGACAGCTGCCTATTTTTTTGAAAGCTGGAGAGACTGCTGTAACTGTACTTTGAGTGGTTATCTAAAAGTGATAGATTGAGCTCTAAATGTGTGGAACCTTATTTTTTCTTTTCTTCTTTAAGTATAATACTTTGTATTTGTACTGATGTAAGGTGACATGATCTTCCTCCTGAGGAAGAATCTTAGAGTCCAGCCATGTATTATTCTTGGCACCCAGATCTATTGAATTTTGGGAGGCTGTGGTATGGGACAGACTAAATGATTATATAAAACTAGAAAGGGCAATGACTGTAAAGTGGCAGGGTCATTGTAAAAACCATATTTATAGCAAATGGGATTTTTTTTTTCAGTTGTATCTGCTTTGTTTTGTTTATCTGAATTTCTTTCACACCACATTTGTGTTTAGGCTTTCATTCTATGATATTCAACCAGAATACAGGCATACATATTCATCCCTTGGCTTTACTGACACTAGAGAGATTTGTACATGTAAAAATAAATACTGAGAGTAACATTTCCCTAAAATTTGGTGTTAACCAAAGCAAATGGCCAGCAACCAGATGTCTGATTTTTCCTTATGTCTTTCCAGTGGACTCCAAGGATTTGTATATGACCAGCATGATCTATGAAAGGGAACAAACCAAGAAGGAGGTCACTGGGAAGGAAGTGACTGAACTATTGTGGAAGCTTTGCCTAGCACATAGTACGAGTTTTGAGGTGAGCTTTTACATGTAACCTCAGTTTCTAGTAATACATTTGTGGTCTGAGAGTTCTACACAGACAGTTGGTGACTTCCATTGGACAAGTTCAGAATCACTCTGGCACCATTACTATGGTCCTTCATTATCCTTCTGTAATCCATAGCATCGAACCTGTTCCTATGGAAGCTGTACAATTTATGATGCAGCAAGAGACTGTAACAGAAAGAGGGAGACGGGATAGTAAATGTAGTAGCCTCAAGGTTATGGAGGTCACTTATTTTTTAACTGGCTGAATCTAAATGTTTGAAAGCAATTAAAAAAAAAAAATAAAAAACAAACAAGCAAAAAAAACAACCAACCAAACAAAAAAAATTATTTTGCTCACTAAACTGACTGGCTTCTTTCTACTTATCTTTTTCTATTACCTGCATGCTGTACTTACTGCCTTTGTTCTCCCTTCCCTGTTATGATTTACCTGCATGTTTTAGTTGTATCTTTACAACTTTACAACTATCTTTGTATCTTTAGGTATCAAACATACATAAACTCTACTGTACCTCAGACAACTTTATATATAGGAATTAAAAAAAAAAAATCTAATCTATAAAAGCTGAAACAATGCGTAAAATTGAATTTATGCATAATGGGTTGAAAACTTTCTAAGCTCTGTTGTTATGAACAGATTTTCAATCTTTATTCCAAGTTAGTTGGAAGAGAGGTGGGGAAGCAGAAAGATGTGTCCTATTTCTGGAGTATGCAGGTAAAGCCCAAAGATGAATATTTATATTAGCATTTAGCATTGCCATAATTTGCTAGTTATGTGGTTTGTTTAATATTTGAAATAGCTACCTAACATATGGAACTAATGTGAATTTCCAAAAATATGTTTTTAAACATGATACATCTCTCCTATGTCTTGTGATCTTTCACTGTTCTTGGATTTATTGTTAGACATGTCAGAAGAATACTGGCTCCAGGTCCTTCCTCTGGTAGTTATATGTAGCAAGGGCCTGATTCTAAAAGTCAGCAGAAATTTGTTCTAAGTAGCTCTATGCGTTCTTCCTAGAACTTGGAAGAACGCATAGAGCTACTATGTTCTGGCTACATTATGCTAAATAAAGAACAGTTTTTGTAGCAAAATATTAAATTCAGTAGAAATTGTAGTTTTGATTTTAAAGAGCAGCAGTTTTGAAAATGCTGAAGCCTTGTACTGTGTTGGGAATGTATTAATTTTGGATTACAAAAAGATAAAATGCTTTGAAGTGTCACTTTCCTATATAAACAATAAATCAGACTGAAAAGATGACTTACAAGGTTGTAAGATCACTGAATATAGGGCAAAAGCTATTTTTGTAACATGCAGTGCCTTCATTTTTGTCTGTGATGGCCATCATTCTAGATGATGGTCTGCCTGTCTCCTTAGATTTTTCAGGTTGTGGCATTTTTACTGATACTGGAAGCAACTGCATCAGTTAGTATTTGTCACTGTCTTTGAAATGAAGATCCCTATCTTCTGTGAAATTCTGAGGTTATCAAGAACACGTGTTATATACAATAGAGAATGATCAGCAGATGATGGTGCTTAATCATTGCTGATGAGAGAGAACTCTCTAAGAGAGAGAGAGCACTCCAATATTCCATTATCCTTCAAATTGAATGGTTTTGCTGGTAATGGAGTTTCCATATTGAGCAATCTGGAAGAAAAAAAATACATTAAAGAGAAGTACACAGTTCTTGTTTAAATCATTCATGGTCAGCATATTACTAAAAACCAGTTATGGCCCAATGAGGAAAACACTGAATTGAGCTGTGGTGCCTTCAAAAAGCTTCAGTCCTAGCCTAGGAGAAGGCACTCCACCTACATTTGTGTAATGTAAGTCCTGTGTCAAATAACAAAAGCTGTCTGCATCTTCCTTGGGAAGAAGGGACACAGATACTCCAGTATGGGTACAGATGGGGTACAGGCTTTACGGAGACTGGAGAACAAAACCATGGTGGATTACAGCTCTGCAGGGTAGTAGTGCCTGTTTAGTTATGACTATACTGAATATATTCATCTTTCTCTTAGTATTAAATGTGATTAACGAGCACAAATAGGTGTTTGTGTAATGTTGCATGAGACTTACGGCAAAGACATAATATGGAGAAAGAATCAGTCACAACCCCTGAAATGGGCAACTTTAGTCATCTATGATAAACGACAGCTCTAGGAGTTACTCCCAACCTATTAAATGGTGATCATTGCCTGACCTTGTATCACAGCCTGACAAAGACCTATAGCACTGGGCTGGGGAGCAAGCAGCAGGTGGCCTTTCTGAGTGCTGTTATATGGGACACATTTCTGTCACTGAGCTATAAGCAAGTCTGCCATCTTTTTAGCATGTGTTAGAGAGATTGGTGCTAAAGAGAGATAGCAGAGCTGTAAAAATAAGGATTCTTGATATGTAGTATAAAATCAGCCTCTTTACTTATGATAGTGCTGAATTCCATGTGACTATCATTGTAAACGCAATATATAATGGCATTTAGGAACAGGCTAGAGTGCTAAATAGTCTTTGGAAAATGCTGAAAAAAGAAATCATTGCAGTGAACCTGAGAAACTTTCTCTAAATCCTGCCTTCTTTTGAACACCCATAATTCAATGTCTTTGAAGGAATGGTAGGTGATTTTTCCCAGTAACAGAGGGATGTCACTTCTGCCTCCAAAGGGGCCCCGCTGGCTCCTTGTGTTGGAAATTTGTTTTGTAAATTACTAGGATTAGCACAAGTGGCTGCTGTTTGCATCACTGCCTAAAAGACGTGAATTATTCATCATAAGGCTGTCCCAGCACAGGGTTTGATTGGTCATCAGCTGTTTTCAGTGTTCCAGGGTGTTCTTTCTTTGTGACGAGGCATTTCAAAAGGGATCTGTATTATCCCTCATTCCAACCAATAAAACGTCCTTTGGGCCAGGAAACAAGTTATGGGAATGGCGACAGTGTTGCTTGGGAGACAGCTCTGCTGTTATGCATGTATGGCTTATTTGTCCCCTTATTGTCTGACTGTGAATGAGGCAAGATTATGTATCTCTTTCAGGACCTCAAACATAAATAGAAAGGCAAATATCAAACTTCAGTGAAAACAGTGAACGGTGGAGAAAATGGAGGTGGAGACTGTCATTTCCAAGGAAGCAAAGCCATTGTTTAATTTTTAAGCTATTATGAGACAAGATTGAATTTCAATGTGCATGTAGATTAACTAATGGACCATTAAGTGGACAAGCTGCATACTGACAAACAATGGTCAAAGGGATATGGGAAGAATGGACCCTCACTTGAGAGAGAGTTGAAGGAAGGCTGTCACACAGCTTCTGCTGGGGGCTGCATTTACATACAGCTGTCTGAATTTTGATGCTGAACTGGTAGCTCTGGTGAATGTGTGTGTGCATTCAGCAGTATGGGCAAGGGTATGTCAGGCTCACTCACCCAACTCCTGTATCCCAGTCTGAACCAAAAATGTTGACATATAGGGCATAGTCTCACTATTTGTTTTTTGTATGAGTCATTCTATACACATGCACTATGGACCCATACAGTAACTAGTTCTTCCCATAAATATCGCACAAGCAGTTTTGTACAAACCCCAAATATTCTTCCCCTGCTTTCCATAATTAGTCCTGGTGGACTAATTAGTTCTGCCAGTAGACTTCAAAGAGAAGATTGTGCCACCTCCATGTGATATCAGACCTGTCTTTCAATTAAAAGAATTACTGGTTCTTTAGCATATGTATAGTTGAAAAAAGAAATCAGCTGAAAAACAGAAGTACAGAGAAAAGACTATGTAATTCCAAAGAGGTATATTAAATTTGTTGGAGAGAAGGGCTCAAACATTTACTGAGAACACATATTGGTAGGTGAAAACAAATATGTTCATTGAACACATCAGAGTAACTTCCCTTGTGATTACATGGGGTTTATACTTGGAAGCAAATAAGGTGTCAAGCTTCCAAAGAGTAAGTGCTCCTGTACATCATAAACAGAAGTATTTTATTGAGAAACATCTTACCATACCTTCTGATTTAAACTATAACATACCTATGCTTTCAGAGGAAAAAAAAAAAAAAAAAAAAAAAAAAAAAAGGACATAAGGACATACAGATAAGTCTGCAGATAAAAGGAAAAAAAAACTCCTGAGTACAATAAAAGCTGGGCTTCTTTATATTTCATTTAGGCTTGGGAGTGGTATCCAAATTTGCATGTAGTTTCTGGTTCTGAAAATGCAAATAGAGGAATTTATAATGAGATTATTTTTTCTCTGACATCCCAATTTCAGTGCAACTTACCTTAAAAAGTACAAACAACCTACTTCAGTAGGCAGTTCATTCCAAAGCTTTTTCTTTGTTAGGAAATAAAAATAGTTGTTTCCCTGCTAAATTTTGTCCTGGGGTATTAGATTAGAGTTGGTCTAGTCAGCAGGTGTGAAACTGAATGAAGTTCGTGTACAGTCTAAAATTATGTTGCCTCAAAATATACCAGTCTGGAAATGATACAGGGATTGTGCTGATGGGCCACCTCAGCCAAGCCCAGTGCAGCCTACACCCAGCAGCAGCTGCACGCGCAGCTCCTCACGATGGCGTCTTATGGCGTGTGCTTACGTGTATAAAAATGGAAATAAGGCCAGAATTTTACACACACTTTTGAAGAACTTCATTAAATAAAGTTTTCTGAATTTTACAGACAGTGAAATGTAATCTGTTTCCCCGGCTCCATGGTGCTCAGGGCTCAGTAATTTTTTTTTTTTTTTTTTTTTTTAAAGTGGACCTTAGAGCTAATGCTGGAATATATGTTTATCTAGCTGGATTTTAGCTAGGAATTATAAATGTCACCCAAATTAAATCCTAGGAAGTGTTTCATGTACAAGAATAAATGTCATTTTGATGAAATCAATACATTACTGCTGAAAAGAAAGTAAGTCCCAAAAGAACAGAAGCATAAACAGTATTTATATTGGATCTGAAAAATGATTTCCTTAGCTTATCAAAAAACAGAGTAAGAAATTACTCTGTCTTCTTACTGAAAGATAGATTCTTTTTACTGAAAATGTCTTGGCAGTCTTAAAATTAATTGTTGGCACTGGGTTATTCCAATTTTTTATAACTTTTGGAAGCAGCTCCTGAGAGGAAGGTCAAGAGGCCCAGGTAGGTCTCCCCCCAGACCTTTGGAACTGTAACTTAGTGGAATTGACTCTGTTTGTATGATATTTACACAAAGAATTTTTTTTTCATTGGAACCTGAGCAGTAGAGCTGCATCTAAACTTTTCACATCTGAAGTGAATAAACAGTTGAAGTGAATCTTCATGATGTGGAGCATCATTAAAGCTTGCACACTGTGAAGTTAGATTAAAGTGAACATTTAAGCTACTGTATTTAACATTCTCCTAATTTTTCAAGTAATGAGACTTATCTCCCACCTTGAACTTTAAATCAGGTCTCAGAGGAACATATCTACATGCTATTTAGCCTTTAAATGCTTGTATTGCCATTACAAAAGCTTCTACTGAGACCAAAATAACAATGTGATAAATAGCGTATATGCAAAAGAAAATAAATTGAGAAAAGGAGAGAGGCTCCTCCTTTCCAGCAGAGGACAAGCTGGACAGGTATTATAGAGCCTGGTTTGAGTCAGAATGACATTGGCAGGTTTGTACTGCAAAAAAATAGACAGGTTCATGTCATTGGTTACGTGTTCAGGTCAATTCAATTATTAATTTTATTTCCAGCATCATATTTCAGAAAATAAAAATTATTGTTGATGTTGTAATACACATCCAAAAGTACCTTGAGATGGTAGTTTCTAAAAAACACTTGTTTCAGCTCATAGGAAACTGATACTGACCTATAAGTTACATGGTTTTGTGTCTGGTATTTTGGATGTGAATCCAGTACAGGTAACCACTTCGCTTAACATAAGAGTGTGGGTTAGCTCTGAATTGCCCTTAATTTCTTTCAGCCAGGCATGTGAAAATAAATTATTAAAATTATTCAGCTCAGACTGAAACTCTAAAGTAGTTACCATAAAACATGTTCTTCAGTCTTATCTGCTTCACAAGAGCAAGGGGTAGCATGTGACTAGAGGGCTAGGATTTATGTACACTGACAAGTGCATGAGAATAATGTCCTGCAGGTAAAATAGCAGCTGTATGTAGTAGCAATTTAGTTTAGCCAGGGAGAACCTCTTCTGCTACTAGTTGTAACTAATCCATGTACTGCCTGCAGAGAGGAGAGCAGTTATGTCTGGGCTTTTCCCCATTATGATGGGATATTGTCACACAAGTATTAGCCAGAGCCTCTTAAGCAAAACTCTTCAGTATTGGTTCCCCTTCAGTTAAATGATCTTTCTCATAAAGTTCAGATTAAAATAATGTTAGCTTGACTGTTGTTTCATTTTGTCATAGTTATGTCAGCAGTTCTGGTCATGCACCAGGATCTCACAAAGTCAGAGATTACAGTCTTCTCTTCCAGATTGTTATTCATTTGTTTGGAAGTGGTGTGCTTAGTGGTCACTGATGACTGTTGCTTGAGGGACTGAGTGGTATCCTAAGTGAAAGCCCTTCTCCTTAGATGTTCGCAGCCCCCAGAGAAACGCTGGGAGGGAAGGAAGATGGGGCAAGCAGAAAAGAGGGGTCTTTGCTCTTAGGTTATGTCGCAAATTAGCAGCAATGCTGCCACAACCCGAAGTCTCTTCTTGTGTTCCTTTATCTAAAGCTGGTTTCTGCACAGCAGTAATACTACCTTTATTCCTGTGCTGTCTTGCAGACTGCGGACCTTTTCATGACTCTTGTGTTTGAGCTTTGACATCTTTCTCTTGAAGCCTTAAAAACACTATGGTAAAGATCGTCGTTTAAATTCAGAAACAACTGGTAAGATCCCTTTATTAAATATACATATACTTCATTAAATATACATATACTTATATACATATACTTCATTAAATATACATATATATAGATTTATCAGAGAAATGTTTTGTAAATATTTTAAATGGATTAATGATCTATACCCATGTCCAAATGTTGGATTTAAATTTGAAGTACTTTAAAGGAAGAATGTGTATTGCAGATCTTATTTATGTGACAGACATGATATTCTTCCTTACCAAATTAACACTGTATACAAAATAGACTTTCCTGTCCCATGCATATTCCCAAAGACAGATTTCCTGTTTCAGGAAAAATGTGAACAGGAAACTTGAGTCATGGGTTAGCTGTAAATCAGTGTTGATGGTTGTGAAAAACTACTGCCATTTGTCACAAAAAAAGCTTTCCTGGATTAGTACCTTTAGTGCCCTTAGTACTAGCTGAGGAGACAAAGCCTTGGCTGGGAGTTACAGACCTGGTGGAACCACGTTTTTCAGTAGCAGCCTGGTCTCAAGATGCTTTATACTGATACTGAACTGCCAAGTTGAAGTTCAAGGTCCCCACTCCTCTGCAGTCAGGAGGAATTGTGATCTTTCAGGAATACTAATCGAGACTTCCAGGAATACTAATCTAGTGTTATTAAAATCAGTACAATTTCTTTCTTCTTCTGAAATCAATGTCCTGAAAAGTGTATACAAAGAGATAAGTTTTTTACTTGGTTTCAGTATGAAATGTCATCAGCTTATTTGAAATTCACCTAATGCCAGGCTTTTTTAACAATATTTTGTTTGTAACAATATTTCAATATTTGCTTAACACAAAAGGGATAGATTTTGGTTTGGCTTAGGATTGTTCTCATCTTCTGAGAAACAGTTATGTTAATATTATATATTAGAGAGCAATCTGAACTATTCTGCTTCTTTCTGTATTAACTTTAGACTAACTCAGGACAAAGTCACTAGTTTATGGAACTAAGAAGAATTCCATGTAGACTACTCTCTTATTCCAGTACAAGTGCTTTTACCCACTTCAGTTTTACTGCTTCCTAGTTAATGTAAATGTGTGTTCATCCACCAGTACAAGAGGTAGATGCAGAAGTTTTACAGAAGGACTCCTAAGAGCTGAAATGTGTATTGTCTGATTGTCTGTCATGCTGGTGTAATCTTTCCGCTTAGATAAGGTCTAAGACAGTGCAGAAAGGCGAAAAAAAGTTAATTCAGTTTTAATATTTTCGTTTGGTATTGGTGAAACAAAAGAAAAAGAAAAAAAAATTAATATAAGATTATTATTTTAAGATACTTTAGTCTTCTGAATTTTGGATGTCTTTGGATGTCTTTTAACTTAGTTTTCAGAGAAAGCAACCAAATATTTTGCTTAGAATCCTGGTTACAAAGAGTTATTGAAACACCAAAACATTTAATCACATCTTGGCTGAAGCTTATTTCCTTACGGTCACCAATCCAAAGAAAAATGATGATTTCTATGGAATCTGCCAGTGGAGTGGACTTTTATTTACTTTGAAAGAAGCCCAACCTCAATGTGTTTGTTCTTCTATTCTTGTGCATTTTGGTCATCTTAGGTTTGCTGTACTTTTTTCTTGTGTTACAGCCAGCCCTTAATAGATGCTCTCCCATCTTGTGCTACAGAAGCATGTGTTATCCTAATGAAAGAAATTATAGCTTGCAGAGAAGTTGAGGAAGACAAAATGGAATATTTCTTCTGGTCATTTTCATTCATTCATAAGCCCACCTCGGGCATGACTGAATCTCTCACTGTAAGCAGATCAGGTTTTTTTTTTTTTTTTTTTTTTTTTTTTTTAATACATTTATCATCAATCTAGCTGTCTCATAATTTTTCACAGAATCACAGAATAGTCTAGGTTGGAAGAGACCTCCAAGATCACCGAGTCCAACCTCCTACCTAATGCTAACAAATCTTCCACTAAACCATATCCCTAAGCTCTACATCTAAACGTCTTTTAAAGACCTCCAGGGATGGTGACTCAACCACTTCTCTGGGCAGCCTATTCCAGTGACTAACAACCCGTTCAGTAAAGAAGTTCTTCCTAATATCCAACCTAAACCTCCCCTGGCACAACTTTAGCCCATTCCCCCTCGTCCTGTCACCAGGCACGTGGGAGAATAGACCAACCCCCACCTCGCTACAGCCTCCTTTCAGGTACCTGTAGAGTGCAATAAGGTCACCCCTGAGCCTCCTCTTCTCCAGGCTAAACAGTCCCAGCTCCCTCAGCCGCTCCTCGTTAAGACTTGTTCTCCAGACCCTTCACCAGCTTCGTAGCCCTTCTCTGGACTCGCTCAAGCACCTCCATGTCCTTCTTGTAGCGAGGGGCCCAAAACTGAACGCAGTACTCGAGGTGCGGTCTCACCAGAGACGAGTATTTAAATAGAAAATTATTTGTATTTTACAGTAATAGTCTTTTTCACAGATTTACACAAATCTCCATCTGCAGGGCTTGTTTGAGCAATGTGGTGAAACTACTGGCTATTTTAATTTTATTTTCAAAAGATGATCAAGTCCTGTTTGGTCACTGGAGCTTGATGTGCATTTGTAGTCTAGAGACCTAAGAAGCAAAAACAAAGCAAAACAAAAGCGTATGAACTATGAAAAATTCAGTAGTAGCCTAGAAGAATATACCGCACTAGCAACTGCCATACTGCAGTAATAAATGCTGGAACTATCCTCAGATACTTAGTGTGATTTTGCTATGTGTTACAATAATGAACAGTGCCTAAAATAAGAGATCTGCTCACACCGTGCATTTACCTGTGTTACATCATATCCTCAGGCACCACCAAAGCAAGCATGGACTTTTAATAGTTTTACATGTACATGGCCCACCTTTCCCTCTGTAGGATTTCTCCTTCATTCCAGTGACTTTCATTTTTCTGTGGTCGTGGTACTTATTCCTCTGTTGTGCTGCTCTTTGCTTTTCATCTCTTCATCTCCTCTTCTCTGTTTCCTGCTGTTAGCTCTTCTTCTTTTCCACTTGGGATTATAGCAGCTGCCGTCAACTTGCTGGCTAGACATGCTGTCATGGCAGCTTGTAGCCTTCTATTAAGACAAAATAGGACAGAAATTCGAAAAGCTGATAGTTAGGCTGTTACTGCATAAAGTACAGATGAGCAGTTTTGGTTGCGGTGAGTGAAAGAAGACTCTTTCACCAGATAGAACTTATTTGTTATTATGTCCCAAAGTGTTTGAAAAGAGTCTGGCTGCTAGCTAAGATGTATATATTAACCATGTATCTTTTGTACAGCTACAGATGGCATGTTGTGAGCAAATGTAAAATATAAAATCACTAAAATTGTATGAAATTTGACAGATTCTGCAATAAATGTAGGTTTTCCTTTGTCCTCCACCCTCCTTTTTATGTAAATTTTAGGAAGACAGGAGACTGTCCACAGATTTGTCTCCAATTTGGAATGTAAATGATATTTAAAATATTAATGGTTTCAGTCAAACTGGAACTGAGTTTTTGGCCAGCTCCGACGATAAGAAAACCCAAACTACATGTATGACAGGCATGAGTGTCACAAATGCTCTGCAGTAGAGCACAGTAACTGATCATTCCTGTTGAATGCAAGTGTTAGGGCATTGATTAGAGTTACAAGACTTGGACCTTGGAAAAGATACGTAACTATGAGATCCATAAATATCCAGTCTGACTAATCTGTCAGTCATGGATGCCATATGCAGGTTACCAGTTTCAAAAGCATGTGCTACAACTATAAACATGTCGTTAGATTTTCTAGATGATTTCAAATACTCTACTGTTGGACTAGGTAACCAACAATCACAAATAATTTAATTATCTGCTAATTATCTACAAGTAGTACAAGAGTATTACTTAAAAATAATTATTTATGGAAGTCTTCATCAAGGCACAGCATATTGTGTAGTTATGCTTCCTTACACATTTTAATGCTAGTTTTTACATCCTCTTCTAAATTACTTGTGTGTCATATTGGGGATACTCAATTCATCATTTTGAGCATCCTGGAAAATAGTTTAGATTTGCTTTCTTACTCTTTCCTGAGGAGACAGGGAATGATTTCTTGTGGAAAGAACTGAGGTCTGTGTCATACTGACATTACCTTAGCCCTTCTGTTTACATGGCAGAAGAATTTTCCATTATTTCTCCACGGGGTAGTCTGTTCCGGCCCCCCCCCCCCCCCCCACCTGCCTCTTTTTCCCCCCCTTTGTTCCTTTTATTCCTTAAAAGGCTGTTTGAAAACATGCATTGTTGAGATTGAGTTTTAGTATGTATACATACTATGGATACATCCAGTTTCTCCTGTGTGTTATAGTAATTATAAGAAAGACTGTTCTGACACAGTCTTTTTTTTTTTTTTTTTTTTTTTTTTTTTCTGCTTGTTTACAGCCTTTGCTGAAGTCATCAGGAGCAAGCCAGAGCTCATTCTTAGGAGTAACTGCTCTCTTACATAGGTTTTGTTCAGCTCACAGCTCCTGTGATGGTATGCCTGCTGTGCAGAGTGTGATGAAGACACTTGGAGAATTTTTGGGAGGAAACTGCACCGTGCAAGATTCAGAAGGTTTGAGCCAGGTATCGATCATATAGATACCAGCATGTGGTATAATGCTTTACCACATTACCATTATGATTCCATATTTGATGGAAATAGCATTCAGTGGGTTCCCAGAAAGTCATGAATACAAGTTTTTTTAATAAATATTCTTGAATAGGATGAGCAGATCAAATTCTGTAATCCAACAATTATTTCTGACTGATTAGCACAGACATTCATGTGTATTTAAAGAAGGAAAAGTCTTGGGTCTTTTCTTCTGATGAAGCAAGCTTCATGACTTGAGATATGGAAGAACACCCATCACTCCCCTTTAAAGTGGCATGATGATGAGAGTTTCCTATTCTTTGGTGACTTCCTTTGGACATGGATTCATGTACAGTTGTTGTTGGCTATGACGTCACTGGCTAATAATTTCTATCGAGTCACAATGTTACTGTCTGTAAGCAAATTGTGGTTTTACGAGGGTGTAATGGGAGAGTGTGTGATTTTTACCCATTTGTCTTCCAACAAATCTCATTAAAATTAGCCAAGAGGTTAGAGAATCAGAACTGGGAGTTGAAGTGCAGCCTCTTGAAACTCAGCAGCATGTTGCAGTGACGTGCAGAGGTATCTCTGATGAGGACAACTTTACTGAAAATGCTGAGCGCTACAGGAGAGACCTGCCACCTGAGCTCTCAAACCAACAGTGAATGGAATCTTTGACCCATACTGTTATGGAAGATTTTTGAACATTTTCACTATGTTGGATTCAATGTGGTTTCCAGGGGACTGCCGGTGAAAAGATAGGCCCCATATTACATAGAACTCCCTAGGCTTTAAAACTCTAGACTTCAGTACAGACCTTTTAGCTAAAAAATCAGATTGCCAGCAATTAATATGCTTTCTGGATTCTGAAATGGCACAGGTTTCCTGTATGTTCAGCCAAAAAAAATATGGTAACATTATGGCATCTGGTGATGAATTATTCTTTTAAATCAGTTATTGTTTCCTGAACTCCATGTTAGATCACTAAAAGGTCCAAATGTTTGTGATCAAAATGGACAAAATATCAAAGTACTTGAAAAACTTTTAGTGTACACCAAGTCCATGACTTCTGCTTTCCTATTGCAATGCAGGTTGGTTGGTTGGTTGGTTTGAATGTGCTGTTTCACCAGGTCTAAGCCAGATTTTACTTGTGTTACATGACATTAGGACACCAGTCCCAGTCCATATTCATAAAAGGTCTTGTCCACACATTAAAGCCAGAGTATAGCTGTTACAATAGGGTCTGCAAGGAAACCTTCCCTATGAGCAGCAGTTATTTTAAATGGAGATTTTTGCAAAGAAAATGTTAATGCAATAAGTTTTCATGTACAGCTGACAAGATACGGAGAATTTTTTATGTTTTTATGCTTTGTATTTACAGATGTAACTGGTTCTAAAAGCAATTGGAAATGCAGGATTGGCAGCAGCTTCACTTGTTTCTGTTTTGAGCCTGTGTGCTTCCCTCCAAAATAATCCAACTGAAATTCGTGTAGCTGCTATCCAAGCATTCAGACATATTCCCTGTTCTGTCAGGGTAAGTAATTTATTGCCAGCAGGCAAATGGTGGCTTCCTGGTACAGTCCCAGAGTTTGGACTTTCTGGAATAGGTAAGAAACACGCAAGCAAACAGGAAACAAATCTAAATGTGTCTTTCAGTAGAGCTTCTCTGCTGTTATAAAGGTTGGTATAGCCACCTTAAAAATTGGACCTGTGGTAGTTTTGCAATAGCTGAGGTAACGTATCTAGTGACAGAGATAATTTTGTGTGGCTTATGTCTATGTGGGGTAATGGTTAAAAACCCACAATAGTTGTTTTTTCCTATAGCCTGTTCCACTGTGTGTATCCGTGAAATGCTGAGTACTACTATGAGAAGCTTGTTGTGATTTTCAATATACTGTCATAGTTGGAACATTTTGTTTATTGTCTAAGAGAAGAAAACACAAAACTTGTTTCTTTCAAATATCTTCATACTGAAAACAATGGCAAAGCCCAGAGCGCTAGCCTGGGCAAAGCTGGCTGTTCTCCAGAAGTACAAGAGATTTGCACATGGATTTGTAGTTAGAGAAACATTTTGTATGGTTTTAAAAAATTGAATCTCAGCAAGTGTTGTCATACTTGTTCTGTAGTTATGAAGCTCAGCATTGCTTTTTAGAGTTGATGAAAATACAAAGTCTTCAGAAATCATGTTGCTCATAATGGTATATTAACTGAGATTGCATTCACTGGTATTTTTTCAAAGTTTCAAATGTCTGAGGGTATGTACTGCAATACTTATTATTTTGTTCAGTCATTTTAGGACTAGATGTTACCTGTGTTCATAGTGGAAGTCAGCTTGTGTGGTATAAAGATGAGATTTAGCTGGAAAGAGTGGGTATGAATCAAGGGTCTTAAGTGGGCTTGAAATATGTATAAAAGGCAGCCTAATATCTGCTTATTACTAGCCTAGCCTGTACTGAAAAAATGGTTATTATAGCCTTGAAATAAATTTATTATAAACATCCTTCTCTTCCTGATTTATTTATCATGTCAGTTCACTGAGAGAAAGGTGAGAAAGGAGGAGATGAAATGTGAGCTAAGCATGAAAATCTTTGGAAATGAAGTTAGCTTTTTGGATTGTGAAGATTTAAGAAACCAAATGAAACATTATTCTTTAAATGTGGCTGAGCTTGCTGTCACACTTCTGAAGGTAAAAGGAACCTTTTTGTTATTTGTAAGTACATGCTTTTGGAAACTACTTTCTGACAGATAAATGAAAGCTACAACATATTACTTATTGTTTCTCTAAATAGAGCTCTAAAAGACACTAGTATATATTGGGTTTAAACTGTGTATGATTAATTAGGGAAGGATTTGTTCTGCTGTCTGATGGTTCTTACCTCTTGTTTCCCTGTTCAAAATCATCCACATTTCACAGAATCACAGAATAGTCTAGGTTGGAAGAGACCTCCAAGATCACCGAGTCCAACCTCTGACCTAATGCTAACAAATCTTCCACTAAACCATATCCCTAAGCTCTACATCTAAACGTCTTTTAAAGACCTCCAGGGATGGTGACTCAACCACTTCTCTGGGCAGCCTATTCCAGTGACTAACAACCCGTTCAGTAAAGAAGTTCTTCCTAATATCCAACCTAAACCTCCCCTGGCACAACTTTAGCCCATTCCCCCTCGTCCTGTCACCAGGCACGTGGGAGAATAGACCAACTGCCACCTCGCTACAGCCTCCTTTCAGGTACCTGTAGAGTGCAATAAGGTCACCCCTGAGCCTCCTCTTCTCCAGGCTAAACAGTCCCAGCTCCCTCAGCCGCTCCTCGTTAAGACTTGTTCTCCAGACCCTTCACCAGCTTCGTAGCCCTTCTCTGGACTCGCTCAAGCACCTCCATGTCCTTCTTGTAGTGAGGGGCCCAAAACTGAACGCAGTACTCGAGGTGCGGCCTCACCAGAGCCGAGTATTTAAATAGAAAATGATTTCTTTAAACAGGATAGAAGTGGCAGTGAACTCATGCCCTGACCAGATGCTAGCTTTGGACTGCTTTCTACCTAATTTCCAGTATCAGTTCAGTTTAAAACAATTTCACAGCAGAGAAATGCATTCGGTAGTTATGTCTGGAAAAAAATGTGCATGTTGACTTCATTATGTAAAATAGAATTCTGGGATTTTGCATGTGTATATGGTTTTGTTTGTTTGTTTGTTTGTTTTCCACTGCAGGGGAAAGAGATCCAGCTTAATAAAAGGCTTAGTTTGGCCACGGAAGAATTGCAGTTTCCAGTAATTTCAGGCTTTCCTGTTCAACTGGTAATCAATGCCTCAGCAGAAATCAATGTTAAAATGAAAGGCAATGCAGATTTCAAAGAACAGTCAAATCTCTTTGTAAATGGCTATATCAAGCCAAGGTAATAGCTGCTGCAGATGCATGTCACTTCCACGTATTACTGGTTTTAAGTACTAGCTCCTGACCTGAAAGTTCTGTGTGAATGCCATTGTAATCAATTAGGAAATTCTTGAAGAACTTGAACAGTCAACATTACATTGCTGGGTGGTTTCTATGCAATAAGGACAGTTGTGATTTCCTATCCTGCCAATCTGATTTTGAAATTTATTGCTGTGCTTTTCCAGATCTGTTTCAAGCTGACCATTCTTCCTACCTCTAAATCAAATTCCTAAATGTTTGCATGCAGATGACCTGTATGCTTTACCTGCTACAGGGATAGCACCTTGAATTCTTCTCAGGACCAGGTATACAGTTAGAGCTTATGGATCAAGAACCAATTAGATGAGTTAACCCTACATTTCCTTACCTGGCTATTGTAGTTTTTTCTGCATAGTGAATACATTTACTAAACTTCACTATGGGCAGCATAATATACATAAATATAGATAGGTAAATATAAAATATAGATAAATATAAAAGATAAACTTACACCAAACCACTTAGTCCAAATCACTTTCCCTTACTTGATATTTCATGCTGAAGTCTGGGTTCAAATCCTTTAGGACACATCTCTCACAACACTTAATTTTACTGTTGTTCTTGTTAGAAAGTGTGTGTCTGTGTACACACAATATCTTAAATTATTTCCGGAAACAAAATACTCATTATGATATTAATGCTAGAATATACAGTCTAGAGCACCAAACACTATGTATTTACTGAAGAGGATAAGAAGACTATGGTTTAGATTCAGTGCTTTAAAAATAAAGTGCTCTTCTTAGAAGAATGTATACCTGAATTTTTCAACAGTGCATTTATCCAGATTTCTGTTCAAATGGGAACTGTGGGGACTGTTGGACAAGCTGGCCTAAGCTGGTTAACAGGTATAAGGACATCTACTAGTCTTGATGGGGGAATCCAGGTTAAAAAAGGGCAAGAGCTCAAAATTGTTTTCAACACCCCAGAAGACTCTATGGAGATAATTAATTTCAGGTAAGCAAGATCATCTTCCTGAAGTAGTAACCATGATAACTTTCTTAAATCAGAGCTTGATTGGCAGGCTTATTAAGAGAGTAGAAATATATTCTGTCAGCAAACTGTTTTGGTCTGACTGTTAGTCCAAATCTGCTATTCAGAAGAAAAGGAAGGGGAAATAATTCTGTGTTTTACATTGTTTTAACAAAAAACGTACATCCTTCCACTGGAGTAAAATGCTCAAATCAAAATCTTGTGATAAAAATATATAAATTATTTTTTTCCATACTGCTCAGTTTTTTTTCCTACTGAACATCAGTGCTGTTTCTGGAACCTTAGTCTTAAAGTAATCTAGTTCAGGGCATTAAAGTGGTGGAGAGAAACCGTAGCAATACTTTTTCTACAGATCGTATTTACCAAACTCAAGTATAAAATAATATTTAGCAAAACACTGGAGTAATTTGGAATATTGTACTAATGAGATGTGCTCATGCACTTCTGATGAATTTTTACTTAGGTTCTTTAATGTTAAGTGAAGGTTACTTTAATGTTAAGTGAAGGCTACCACAACTGACAAATGTTAAGCAAATTAATTACTTGTGCTAATGCAAGCTGTGCTTTTAGGCTCTTGGTTTTTCTTGGGACTTTTAGCTTTGATAGAAGTTCAGCTAGAAGGCACTGAGCACATGGAAAACTACATGTAAACTGCATGGCTCTTAGGCATGACTATGGAATCATGAAATATTTTCAGTATGTGGATTGTCATTCCTTTGTGCTTATTTTGATTTTGGACATTGCAGTGCTACAGGATATGCAGTTCAGGAAAGACTGTGGAGTTTAAATTTGATCCAGCCATTTCTTTAGGACTGCTGGAAACTTACTGATGTAATTCTGTTTCTGTCAGCTAGGATGAATGACAGTCCAGAAGAGTAAAAGTCAAAGTAATTACAAACCTGTTTTGTCCATTATTTGAACAAAAGTCTCTGTAGAGCCTACTGGATATTTCACTAACCCTCTTGCTCCCAACAAGGAACCGTGGTTCTTGTACTAGCAGTTTAGTGAAGTTCTGAAAGAACTTCAGGACTGGAACAAAAATCATGTCCGTACGTACCCTAAGGGGAAAATAATAATAATAATTAAAAAATAATAATCTAGAAGCCAGAAGGTAAAGGGATTTGCAATAAGCTGACTGTACCAAATTGCTCAGAACAGAGAGCTCTAACTGTGACTGTAAAAAGATCCTACAGAAGGATCTCATGATAGTAAGAAATTAAACATGGAAATTGTGGATAAAAATCAGTGCTAATTAGTGGAAATGTAAACTGAGCTTAGTAGAATTTGATTTTTCTTGAGTTTCTCATGTGGTACAAGATGACATGTAACTAAGAATTCTGTTTATATATTGTTGTAACTTTAGCATAGTTTGTTTTAAGTGACTGTTTGAAATTCTTGGTTGTAGCTCTAAACTCTTCTTCACAATGGTGGATGAGACTGAATGTGTTGATATTTTCCAAGACCACACAGGAAGCAAATCTTGTACTGGGAGGGAAGGTAGGTCTAGCTATCAAGTTTGTCTGAGAAATCTTGATCATTCTGAAATATCCACAACAGATGTTTTATTCACTAGAATTTCTTCTTTATCATATTAGTCCTAGGTAAAACTTCTTCAGTGCTCAATGTGCAATAGTCATTTGTATGTTTTCTTTGGTTGGTGTTCTCAGTGTTCAACAGTTGTTTTCCACTAGTGTCTGAGTTTATTGGTTGGCAGCTGTGTTCTGAAATGTCATATCCTGACCCAGCTAGTGCTTTGCTTTATCCTCTTGCTGGACCTTCAAGAGTGGCTGTCACATTAACTAAGCAAGACAGAGGCCTACAGCAGTACACTGTGGAAGCTGCATATAACTATGTTCCTCAGGTACCATTATGCTGTGCTTTCCTTGGCTTTTGTAAATGTATTAGTTTACTTACAGTGACGAATGAATGGTATATCTTAGCACTGTATATTCAACTTGACTAATTTTCAAAGTCTGTAGTGTTATTACTTTAATTCTCATTATATTGGAAAAAGATGTAGAAAACAACTAATGCTGACAGTGAATATTATTTTCATATATAAAACAGTGCACAGGATTTATTTATTTTTTTTTGGTTAGACGAGAGCTACAGGACTAAAGCATCTGGCATCATTTTGATGACTTGTTTCTGTTTGTGACAAAAGACAAAACAGCAACAAACCTTCCCAAATCAGTAGTTTACATTAACCACCTTATTTAAAAGCAAAACTTAGGCTCCAGTGGATCAATTCTAGAAGGCTGCCAGTTATTTTAATGTGTTCATCTGGGCAAGCCCATGGAAGGAGTCGTTTTCACTGTCTGCAGGGGACAGAAAAATGTATGGCTTTTTCTAAAATAGTGTTACATAGTTGTGGGCTTAGGTGCTACACCTGACCTATTATCATTAAATGGACTATGAGGGGACCAGCAGCCTTTCAACTAATATGTGCCACTGGGCCACAGTGGGACAATGTACCCATAAGTCATCTGCCACAGGGGCTACATCTGTGGTATGGTTGCCGAAAAACTTGAAAAGCAGATAGCTGAAAATGCTTTATAGCTGTAAAGGTCACTAGGATCATATGATGTAACTCATTCTGACAGACTGTTTTGTAAATGCTTTGCCACTTGCAAAAATGATTATCCTTTCTTTCTTTCAGGAGGATTCATGGATCCCAAGTGAAGCTGTCCTTCACTTCTTCATTGGGACTCCAAAATCAGAATTGAAAAGGGCTGTTGGTGTTGACTTAAACTTTAATGTCCCACAGAAGAAATTTAGAATCCAATTCATACAATTAAAGAAAAAAATTGAGATTGATGGTAGGTTTTTTCACCTAAGAACCAGATCATCAGTTAATGTCAACTAGGAGAGCTTTGTTACAATTAATAGAGAAATGCCGATATATTTCAGTCAGTAATCTAATGCTAAAATTAAATTATTGTGTGATAGTCATTCAGTTTACTGCTTTAGATAACACTCATTCCCAGTGGTTTCTGCATTTCAGACTTCCTATTTCTGAGAGTCAGCTTTTCAGTACAGGGTTCACAAACTCACATTGAAGATGAAAGCCATTACTAGTATATATGAAATTAAGGCTGTGGAACAGAATTGATAGATTGTGGGAAAGCAGTCAGAAAGTATGTGGAGTGTGTTAGACACAGAAGTGAAGTAAGAAAAGGAAAATGCAGAATGAGGCGAAAGTCACGTAGCCTGAAGATAAAGGAGGTATAATTGGGAGACTGGAAGGTTAAAAAACAACAGGTGCAGTTAGGCCTGTTGCTCATCTGGAGATAGGGCTGCTGCGCGATCACCCTGTGAACAATAATAACGGCTAACGAGCAAACTTTGCCAAGTTGTGTGATAAAAGCATGTAGTTACGCTAAGCCTATATAAGTAGATGGGTTAGACAATAAAGTTGCTTCAGCTACACAACAGCCTGGAGTCGTGTCATTCTTTTCCTTCAAATGGTGACCCCGCCGTGATACGGATAAATACGGACAGACAACGCAGGCATAGCATCCGAAGGGAACCCCGCTGAACGAATCAAGCCGACAGCTGGACTGCAGCTTCCCCATCCGGATCCACGCCTATCCCCAGGTGAGCAGCGGGAAGAACAATGGGGGCAAATCTATTGGCCGAGGAGGAGGCGATAGTCAAATTGTTAAGCAAGCTTTTAGAGAAAAGAGGGACGAAATACGATTCATATAAGTTGAGACTACTGTTAAAGTTTTTACAAAAGAATGGTGCCCCGTCGATGGTTTCGGCGGTGTTTGATGCAGAGACTTGGGAAAATGCTGGGACAACTCTAGGGGACGCTGTCTCTGGGGGAGATGTAACAGCTGCTGAGGTGATGACGACCTGGCACTTCGCAACTGAGACACTGAGATCATGGCAAGTGGAAGAAAGGGTACAGACAGGCTACTCAGGCAGTGAAATAAAAAGCGGTGACTGCGTGCCGCCAGAGAAAGCAAACCTGACAGACTTGGGAATAGAGGCAGAGACGATATCCCAACCCATAGCGGCCACTCTGCGCTCGATGCAATTGCGGCTATCAGCGCCGCTGCCCGCCCCGCTGTCAGCTCCGGGCGCCCGCTTGCCCGCCCCAGTACCGGCTGCTGCGTTTCTCCGGTTTGAGCGCCCACCCGCCCGTCCGCACCGGGCGCTGCCATGTTCCGCCTGCTGCTGCGCCCGGGCCCGCCACCCCGCGGGCCCCCGCTCACCGCCGCCCGCCGCCGCTGCAGCCGCCGCTGCCCCCCCCCCCTCCACCCCCAGGCCGGCCCCCCCCCTCAGCCCGCCGGCCCCTCTGCTGGGGCTGCGGGCCGCCGCCGGCAGCTCGGCCAAGGATGTGGGTGGATCCCCTGAAAAGGCAGCCACAGATCTCAGCTGTGAACACAAGAAACGCAATAAATCCCAGCAGCTGAAAAAGTTTTCAAAGAATGTGGTGTTGTAGGGGTTTCATTCCACGTTGGATTTTCATTAGTATCTCTAGGAATCTTCTACCTGGCTGTGTCAAATGGTGTGCATATGACTGCAGTTCTCTTCAAACTTGGTTTCCGTGATTCATCGCTGCAATCTAAAAGGGCTGCTGGTACAGGCACATTTCTGTTGGCATATGCTATTCACATACTGTTTGCTCCAGTACGAATCAGCATTACTATAGTTTCTGTGCCATTTATTATCCGATACTGCTGGAAGATTGGTTTCTTTAAACCTCCTACCCCAAATCTGTGATAATTGCTTTAGGTTTTTACTTGCCCAACGTGGGGCTCAAGGAAGTGGAGATAAGGATGACAGCTGAGAGAAGCAACGGGCAAAACATGGATTGAATGTTTTTGTGAATGTAAAAGTTGTGAAGAATTCAAGAAAGTTGTAATTGTAATGAACATGTTTCATATTAGTGTGGTGAAGGGACGAGGGGTGGTGTGTGTGTAAATTGCCCACCTCGTTGGTGTAGTGATGATGTTATGTTTCTTTTGGAGTGGGGAATTCTTTTTCCTTTTGATGTAAGTGAAGCTTCTGAAGAGCGTGATCATTGTAAAGTAAGAGTATATTGTGATTATTCTTAAATATGCCTTCCAGAGAGGCAAGGGATGGCATGTAGTGGGTTTACATGTTGTTCTGACAAACAGCCCATGGAATTCACCAGTGTTTGTCATCAAGAAGAGCGGGAAATGGAGATTACTGCATGATTTGTGATGAATCAATGCAGTGATCGAGGACATTGCAGCCAGAGAAAAAAAAAAAGGAAAAGAAAAAAAAAAAGGAAAAAAAAAAGAAAGAAAAAAATTGAAAGAAAAAAAAAGGAAAGAAAGATAAAAAAGAGAAAAAATAGAAAAAAAAATGAAAGAAAAAAAAGAAAAAAGGGAAAAAAAAGAGAAAAAGAAAAAAAAAAAGAAAAAAGGAAAGAAAAGAAAAAATAGAGGAAAAAAAAGGAAAAAATGGGGAAAAAAAGAAAAAAAAAGAAAAGAAAAAAGGAAAAAAAAATAGTACCTTTACATAGTGGATCAGACTCGCAATATGCTGTAGGTGTTGCTCAACGCATTGAAAGGGCACATTTGAGTTACATGCCAAAAAACAAACAAACAAACAAAAAACAAAAAAACCACCTTGTTTCTAAAATTTAAGGAGCTGTTATTTTTGGTAGAGCAGTGAGTGCACCTGTATTGTATTATTCACATGCAGAGCCACACCATGTTACCTGGTATTTTTGCAGAGGGTAACGCACGTGCCGACCAGCTAACTAATATGACCCAGACTGCCCTGGTGCCTAAGGTGCTGGAGTAAGCACAGTTATCCCATGCCTTTTTTTTTTTTTTTTTTTCATCAATCCGCCAAAGTCTTGGCAAAACAATTCGCTATCTCGATCACTGATGCCAAACTGATCGCCCAAACATGTCCTGACTGTCAACAACATGTTTCGACCCCGTCTTTAATGGTAAGCCATAGAGGTCTACGGTCCTTACAGTTATGGCAGACCGACGTAACACATATTCCAGAATTTGGTTGCTTGAAATATTTCACATATCGGTAGATACTTTCTCTCTTGCTATCTGGGTGACAGCTGCAGTGGGTAAAACTAGTCGCCACATCCAGGCTCACTTCCATGTTGCTTTTGCAGTGCTAGGCATCCCAAAGGAAATAAAAATTGACAATGGCCCTGCCTATTCACTATCCACTCCCTTCAAACCTTTTTTCAAACTTGGGGTAACCGACACATCACAGGAATTCCTCATTCCCCCGCAGGTCAAGCCATTGTTGAGTTCACACATCGCACCTTGAAAGCACTGCTAAATAAACAAAAAGGGGGAGACACCCAGGAAACACCACAGAACAGGCTGGGAAAGGCACTTCGAGTAATGAATCACCTAGCATTACCCTTTCCTCACAAAGAGGTACTGCACATAGTAAAACATTACAAAAATATTAATTCCGCGCTGTCACGGGTGCCACAATCAGAGCAGGCCTTAGTGATGGAAAAAAATAAATAAATACAGGTCTTTGGGAGGGACCCCAGCCTCTAATAACTTGGGGTTGAGGGTATGCTTGTGTCTCCACAGGTCACGGACCAAAACGGGTTCCAGCAAGGGGCTAAGGCCATGGTTGGCCTCCTCCTCACAATCGCCGCTGTCAGCAGTTATTGCCAGCCCTGGGTCTCCATCCAACCATGCCGCAACATCTGGGTCACCCTCGCCAAGATGACAGGACAAGAAGCAATGTGCCTGTCCCTGGCTTAGTGCTAACGACCCATTTACAACATGTCTGGTGGGGATCCTGGCAGATAACAAAGACTGGACTGTCTACTTGCCGCGAGCATCCCTCGAGCCACAGGAATTAGATATCCTGGGAAGTGTAACAGCCACATCATGTGTAAGGTTCAATTACATGGGCAAAAAACAAACCATGAAACAAATTGTCAATGTCACACTCGCTCCTTATTGCAATGCATCTCTTTGGTGTAATTATACAAAACTATAATAGCATCGTTCCTTGTGCCAGGAGCAGCTCTGCTCAGCTGTGGGATCGACTGTGGAATGGACGCCCCTAGGTGCACCCCAAGCATTTTCCTTGGACGGGTCTCCACTCTCAGCCGCTCACCACGGGAGTAGACAAGGACCTCCTGAAGCCGCTGACAAATTATTTTAAGTGATGTTTTCTTGTGGTATGAATGAAAAGTGAAAGAGGCCTCTTTGTGTGATTGTGCTGTGCGAGTGAGAAGCAGCATCGCGGCGAAGCACCATCCCTAGTGCTTAGTGGCTTGTTGACTGATGTAGATTCTAGTAGGCATGCTATTTTACAATCATAATTCTGCATGTGACTTTCACCCTGTTGCTAGTTGTACCGTGCTTGTTTCAATGCTTACAAAGAATGCTTTTTCGCTCAATGCAATCAGCTTGGCTGTTAGAAATAAAAAGAGGGGGAATTGTGGGAAAGCAGTCAGAAAGTATGTGGAGTGTGTTAGACACAGA